>NC_135889.1:25655847-25922158 GCF_964194155.1 Cetorhinus maximus
TCTTGAAAAGTAGAGAAATGGTTGTGAAATGAATATGACAATTTCTCAATAACGTTCAATTTCGCTAATACTGCATCTCTGTATGTACCAAACGTCCAACTCTTGCAATTGATCAAATTCTTGCCTTATTTCAATCTACAGATGTTACTCATTCTACATATTTGCCAAATCCATGCAATTCACTTATTGAAGCTTGTGCTCCCTTCTCTGAAAGTATACGTTTCTCCGTTTCTAACAATTGCTCTATCTCAACTCATTTTCTTCGAGTTACATACATTAACATCTCTATTTCAGACAATCTCCAAATATTCAACTGCTCATCATTCATTTCCACATCCTCTTCTCTCCTTTTCAACAAATCTGCTTCTCTGCACTTTTGCAGCTTCTCCGCAACTTCAATTTCTCCATATCGATGAGGTTCGCTAATACTGCATCCTCTGTATCTACCAAACGCCCAATTTTTTGCAATTGATCAAATTCTTGCATTATTCTATCTACAGATGTTACTCATTCTACGCATTTGCCAAATCCATGCAATTCACTTCTTCAAGCTTGTGCTCCTTGTCTGAAAGTAAAAGCTTCTCCATTTCTAACAATCGCTCTATCTCAACTCATCTCTTCGAGTTACATACATTAACATCTCTATTTCAGGCAATCTCCACATTTTCAACTGCTCATTATTCATTTCACATCCACTTCTCTCCGTTTCAACAAATCTGCTTCTCTGCTCTTTTGCAGCTTCTCCGCATTCATCGCAACTTCAATTTCTCCATATCTTTCAATTTCGCTAATATTGCATCTCTCTATCTACCAAAAGCCCAATTTTTGCAATTGATCAAATTCTAGCATTATTTCTATCTACAGATGTCACTCATTCTACATATTTGCCAAATCCATGCAATTCACTTCTTGAAGCTTCTGCTCCTTCTCTGAAAGTTAAAGTTTCTCCATTTATAAAAATCGCTCTATCTCCACTCACTTCTTCTAATTACATACATTAACATCTCCATTTCAAACAATCTCCACCTTTCCAGCTGCTCATTGTTCATTTCACAACCATTTCTCTACTTTTCAAGAAATCTGCTTCTCTGCTCGTTTCCCGCTTCTCTGCTTTCACCGCAACTTCAATTTCCCCATAACGTTCAATTTCGCTAATACTGCATCTCTGTACCTACCAAACGCCCAATTTTTCCAATGGATCTAATTCTAGCATTATTTCTATCTACAGATGTTACTCATTCTACATATTTGCCAAATCCATGCAATTCACTTATTGAAGCTTGTGCTCCTTCTCTGAAAGTATACTTTTCTCCGTTTCTAACAATTGCTCTATCTCAACTCATTTCTCCGAGTTACTTACATTAACATCTCTAATTCAACAATCTCCACATTTTCAACTGCTCATCATTCATTTCACATCCTCTTCTCTCCTTTTCAACAAATCTGCTTCTCTGCACTTTTGCAGCTTCTCCGCAACTTCAATTTCTCCATATCGATGAGGTTCGCTAATACTGCATCTCTGTATCTACCAAACGCCCACTTTTTGCAATTGATCAAATTCTTGCATTATTTCAATCTACAGATGTTACTCATTCTACGCATTTGCCAAATCCATGCAATTCACTTCTTGAAGCTTGTGCTCCTTGTCTGAAAGTAAAAGCTTCTCCATTTCTAACAATCGCTCTATCTCCACTCATTTCTATTATTTATACACATTAACATCTCTATTTCAAACAATCTCCACATTTCCAGCTGCTCATTATTCATTTCACATCCACTTCTCTCATTTTCAACAAATGTGCTTCTCTGCAATTTTGCAGCTTCTCCGCATTCACCGCAACTTCAATTTCTCCATATCTTTCAATTTCGCTCATTCTGAATCTCTGTACCTACCAAACACCCAATTTTTGCAATTGATCATATTCTAGCAATAATTTTATCTACAGATGTTACTCCTTCTACATATTTGCCAAATCCATGCAATTCACTTCTTGAAACTTTTGCTCCGTCTCTGAAAGTATAAACTTCTCCATTTCTAACAATCGCTCTATCTTCAATCATTTCTTCCATTTATACACATTAACATCTTTATTTCAGACAGTCTCCACATTTACAACTGCTCATCATTCATTTCACATCCACTTCCCTCATTTTCAACAAATGTGCTTCACTGCAATTTTGCAGCTTCTCCGCATTCACCGCAACTTCAGTTCCTCCATATCTATCAAATTCGCTAATACTGCATCTCTGTATGTACCAAACGCCCAATTTTTGCAAATGAACAAATTCTAGCATTATTTCTATCTACAGAAGTTACTCATTCTACATATTTGCCCAAATCCATGCAATTCACTTACTGAAGCTTGTGCTCCTTCACTGAATGTATACGTATCTCCGTTTCTAACAATTGCTATATCTCCAGTCATTTCTTCGATTTCCATACATTAACCTCTCTATTTCAGACAATATCCACATTCTAGCTACTCATCATTCATTGCACATCCACTTCTCTGCTTTTCAACAAATCTGCTTTTCTGTATATGCAAGTTCTCAATTTCTTGGATTGAACACATTCTGCACTCTTCCAGCTCCTCCGCATTCACCGCAACTTCAATTGCTCCATATCCTTCAATTTCGCTAATGCTGCATCTCTGCATCTACCAAATGTCCAATTTTTCCAATGGATGAACTTCTAGCATTATTCCTATCTACAGATCTTTCTCATTCTACATATTTGCCAATTGCATGAAATTCACTTCTTGAAGCTTGTGCTCCTTCTCTGAAAGTAAAAGCTTCTCCATTTCTAACAATTGCTCTATCTCAACTCATTTCTTCGAGTTACATACATTAACATCTCTATGTCAGCCAATCTCCACATTTTCAACTGCTCATCATTCATTTCACATCCACTTCTCTCCGTTTCAACAAATCTGCTTCTCTGCTCTTTTGCAGCTTCTCCGCATTCACCGCAACTTCAATTTCTCCATATCTTTCAATTTCACTAATAGTGCATCTCTCTATTTACCAAACGCCCAATTTTTGCAATTGATCTAAATCGAGCATTATTTCTATCTACAGATGTTACTCATTCTACATATTTGCCAAATGCATGCAATTGACTTATTGAAGCTTGTGCTCCTTCTCTGAAAGTATACGTTTCTCCGTTTCTAACAATTGCTCTATCTCAACTCATTTCTTCGAGTTACATACATTAACCTCTCTATTTCAGACAATCTCCACATTCTAGCTGCTCATCATTCATTGCACATCCACTTCTCTGATTTTCAAGAAATCTGCTTTTCTGTATATGCAAGTTCTCACTTTCTAGGAGTTGAACACATTCTGCACTCTTCCAGCTCCTCCGCATTCACCGCAACTTCAATTGCTCCATATCCTTCAATTTCGCTAATGCTGCATCTCTGCACCTACCAAATGTACAATTTTTCCAATGGATGAAATTCTAGCATTATTCCTATCTACAGATCTTTCTCATTCTACATATTTGCCAAATCCATGCAATTCACTTCTTGAAGCTTCTCCTCCTTCTCTGAAAGTTAAAGTGTCTCCATTTATAAAAATCGCTCTATCTCCACTCACTTCTTCTAATTACATACATTAACATCTCCATTTCAAACAATCTCCACATTTCCAGCTGATCATTATTCATTTCACAACCATTTATCTACTTTTCAAGAAATCTGCTTCTCTGCTCGTTTCCCGCTTCTCTGCTTTCATCGCAACTTCAATTTTCCATAACGCTCAATTTCGCTAATACTGCATCTCTATATCTACCAAACGCCCAATTTTTGCAATTGATCTAATTCTTGCATTATTTCTATCTACAGTAACAACTCATTCTACATATTTGCCAAATCCATGCAATTCACTTATTGAAGCTTGTGCTCCTTCTCTGAAAGTATACGTTTCTTCGTTTCTAACAATTGCTCTATCTCAACTCATTTCTTCGAGTTACATCCATTAACATCTCTATTTCAGACAATCTCCACATTTTCAACTGCTCATCATTCATTTCACATCCTCTTCTCTCCTTTTCAACAAATCTGCTTCTCTGCACTTTTGCAGCTTCTCCGCAACTTCAATTTCTCCATATCGATGAGCTTTGCTAATACTGCATCTCTGTATCTACCAAACGCCCAATTTTTGCAATTGATCAAATTCTTGCATTATTTCTATCTACAGATGTTACTCATTCTACGCATTTGCCAAATCCATGCAATTCACTTCTTGAAGCTTGTGCTCCTTCTCTGAAAGTTATAGCTTCTCCATTTCTAACAATCGCTCTATCTCCACTCATTTCCTTTATTTATACACATTAACATCTCTATTTCAAACAATCTCCACATTTCCATCTGCTCATTATTCATTTCACATCCGCTTCTCTCATTTCAACAAATGTGCTTCTCTGCATTTTTGCAGCTTCTCCGCATTCACCGCAACTTCAATTTCTCCATATCTTTCAATTTCGCTCATTCTGAATCTCTGTACCTACCAAGCGCCCAATTTTTGCAATTGATCATATTCTAGCATTATTTTTATCTACAGATGTTACTCCTTCTACATATTTGCCAAATCCATGCACTTCACTTCTTGAAGCTTTTGCTCCGTCTCTGAAAGTATAAACTTCTCCATTTCTAACAATTGCTCTATCTCAACTCACTTCTTCGAGTTTCATACATTAACATCTCTATTTCAGGCAATCTCCACATTTTCAACTGCTCTTCATTCATTTCACATCCACTTCTCTCCGTTTCAACATATCTGCTTCTCTGCTGTTTTGCAGCTTCTCGGCATTCGCCGCAATTTCAATTTCTCCATATCTTTCAATTTCGCTAATATTGCATCTCTCTATCTACCAAAAGCCCAATTCTTGCAATTGATCAAATTCTAGCATTATTTCAATCTACAGATGCCACTCATTCTACATATTTGCCAAATCCATGCAATTCACTTCTTGAAGCTTCTGCTCCTTCTCTGAAAGTTAAAGTTTCTCCATTTATAAAAATCGCTCTATCTCCACTCACGTTTTCTAATTACATACATTAACATCTCCATTTCAAACAATCTCCAAATTTCCAGCTGCTCATTATTCATTTCACAACCATTTCTCTACTTTTCAAGAAATCTGCTTCTCTGCTCGTTTCCCGCTTCTCTTCTTTCACCGCAACTTCAATTTCTCAATAACGTTCAATTTCGCTAATACTGCATCACTGTATGTACCAAACGTCCAACTCTTGCAATTGATCAAATTCTTGCCTTATTTCAATCTACAGATGTTACTCATTCTACATATTTGCCAAATCCATGCAATTCACTTATTGAAGCTTGTGCTCCTTCTCTGAAAGTATACGTTTCTCCGTTTCTAACAATTGCTCTATCTCAACTCATTTCTTCGAGTTACATACATTAACATCTCTATTTCAGACAATCTCCAAATATTCAACTGCTCATCATTCATTTCACATCCTCTTCTCTCCTTTTCAACAAATCTGCTTCTCTGCACTTTTGCAGCTTCTCCGCAACTTCAATTTCTCCATATCGATGAGGTTCGCTAATACTGCATCTCTGTATCTACCAAACGCCCAATTTTTGCAATTGATCAAATTCTTGCATTATTTCTATCTACAGATGTTACTCATTCTACGCATTTGCCAAATCCATGCAATTCACTTCTTCAAGCTTGTGCTCCTTCTCTGAAAGTAAAAGCTTCTCCATTTCTAACAATCGCTCTATCTCAACTCATCTCTTCGAGTTACATACATTAACATCTCTATTTCAGGCAATCTCCACATTTTCAACTGCTCATTATTCATTTCACATCCACTTCTCTCCGTTTCAACAAATCTGCTTCTCTGCTCTTTTGCAGCTTCTCCGCATTCATCGCAACTTCAATTTCTCCATATCTTTCAATTTCGCTAATATTGCATCTCTCTATCTACCAAAAGCCCAATTTTTGCAATTGATCAAATTCTAGCATTATTTCTATCTACAGATGTCACTCATTCTACATATTTGCCAAATCCATGCAATTCACTTCTTGAAGCTTCTGCTCCTTCTCTGAAAGTTAAAGTTTCTCCATTTATAAAAATCGCTCTATCTCCACTCACTTCTTCTAATTACATACATTAACATCTCCATTTCAAACAATCTCCACCTTTCCAGCTGCTCATTGTTCATTTCACAACCATTTCTCTACTTTTCAAGAAATCTGCTTCTCTGCTCGTTTCCCGCTTCTCTGCTTTCACCGCAACTTCAATTTCCCCATAACGTTCAATTTCGCTAATACTGCATCTCTGTACCTACCAAACGCCCAATTTTTCCAATTGATCTAATTCTAGCATTATTTCTATCTACAGATGTTACTCATTCTACATATTTGCCAAATCCATGCAATTCACTTATTGAAGCTTGTGCTCCTTCTCTGAAAGTATACTTTTCTCCGTTTCTAACAATTGCTCTATCTCAACTCATTTCGCCGAGTTACTTACATTAACATCTCTAATTCAACAATCTCCACATTTTCAACTGCTCATCATTCATTTCACATCCTCTTCTCTCCTTTTCAACAAATCTGCTTCTCTGCACTTTTGCAGCTTCTCCGCAACTTCAATTTCTCCATATCGATGAGGTTCGCTAATACTGCATCTCTGTATCTACCAAACGCCCACTTTTTGCAATTGATCAAATTCTTGCATTATTTCAATCTACAGATGTTACTCATTCTACGCATTTGCCAAATCCATGCAATTCACTTCTTGAAGCTTGTGCTCCTTGTCTGAAAGTAAAAGCTTCTCCATTTCTAACAATCGCTCTATCTCCACTCATTTCTATTATTTATACACATTAACATCTCTATTTCAAACAATCTCCACATTTCCAGCTGCTCATTATTCATTTCACATCCACTTCTCTCATTTTCAACAAATGTGCTTCTCTGCAATTTTGCAGCTTCTCCGCATTCACCGCAACTTCAATTTCTCCATATCTTTCAATTTCGCTCATTCTGAATCTCTGTACCTACCAAACACCCAATTTTTGCAATTGATCATATTCTAACAATAATTTTATCTACAGATGTTACTCCTTCTACATATTTGCCAAATCCATGCAATTCACTTCTTGAAACTTTTGCTCCGTCTCTGAAAGTATAAACTTCTCCATTTCTAACAATCGCTCTATCTTCAATCATTTCTTCCATTTATACACATTAACATCTTTATTTCAGACAGTCTCCACATTTACAACTGCTCATCATTCATTTCACATCCACTTCCCTCATTTTCAACAAATGTGCTTCACTGCAATTTTGCAGCTTCTCCGCATTCACCGCAACTTCAGTTCCTCCATATCTATCAAATTCGCTAATACTGCATCTCTGTATGTACCAAACGCCCAATTTTTGCAAATGAACAAATTCTAGCATTATTTCTATCTACAGAAGTTACTCATTCTACATATTTGCCCAAATCCATGCAATTCACTTACTGAAGCTTGTGCTCCTTCACTGAATGTATACGTATCTCCGTTTCTAACAATTGCTATATTTCCAGTCATTTCTTCGATTTCCATACATTAACCTCTCTATTTCAGACAATCTCCACATTCTAGCTACTCATCATTCATTGCACATCCACTTCTCTGCTTTTCAACAAATCTGCTTTTCTGTATATGCAAGTTCTCAATTTCTTGGATTGAACACATTCTGCACTCTTCCAGCTCCTCCGCATTCACCGCAACTTCAATTGCTCCATATCCTTCAATTTCGCTAATGCTGCATCTCTGCATCTACCAAATGTCCAATTTTTCCAATGGATGAACTTCTAGCATTATTCCTATCTACAGATCTTTCTCATTCTACATATTTGCCAATTGCATGAAATTCACTTCTTGAAGCTTGTGCTCCTTCTCTGAAAGTAAGAGCTTGTCCATTTCTAACAATTGCTCTATCTCAACTCATTTCTTCGAGTTACATACATTAACATCTCTATTTCAGGCAATCTCCACATTTTCAACTGCTCTTCATTCATTTCACATCCACTTCTCTCCGTTTCAACATATCTGCTTCTCTGCTGTTTTGCAGCTTCTCGGCATTCGCCGCAATTTCAATTTCTCCATATCTTTCAATTTCGCTAATATTGCATCTCTCTATCTACCAAAAGCCCAATTCTTGCAATTGATCAAATTCTAGCATTATTTCAATCTACAGATGCCACTCATTCTACATATTTGCCAAATCCATGCAATTCACTTCTTGAAGCTTCTGCTCCTTCTCTGAAAGTTAAAGTTTCTCCATTTATAAAAATCGCTCTATCTCCACTCACGTTTTCTAATTACATACATTAACATCTCCATTTCAAACAATCTCCAAATTTCCAGCTGCTCATTATTCATTTCACAACCATTTCTCTACTTTTCAAGAAATCTGCTTCTCTGCTCGTTTCCCGCTTCTCTTCTTTCACCGCAACTTCAATTTCTCAATAACGTTCAATTTCGCTAATACTGCATCACTGTATGTACCAAACGTCCAACTCTTGCAATTGATCAAATTCTTGCCTTATTTCAATCTACAGATGTTACTCATTCTACATATTTGCCAAATCCATGCAATTCACTTATTGAAGCTTGTGCTCCTTCTCTGAAAGTATACGTTTCTCCGTTTCTAACAATTGCTCTATCTCAACTCATTTCTTCGAGTTACATACATTAACATCTCTATTTCAGACAATCTCCAAATATTCAACTGCTCATCATTCATTTCACATCCTCTTCTCTCCTTTTCAACAAATCTGCTTCTCTGCACTTTTGCAGCTTCTCCGCAACTTCAATTTCTCCATATCGATGAGGTTCGCTAATACTGCATCTCTGTATCTACCAAACGCCCAATTTTTGCAATTGATCAAATTCTTGCATTATTTCTATCTACAGATGTTACTCATTCTACGCATTTGCCAAATCCATGCAATTCACTTCTTCAAGCTTGTGCTCCTTCTCTGAAAGTAAAAGCTTCTCCATTTCTAACAATCGCTCTATCTCAACTCATCTCTTCGAGTTACATACATTAACATCTCTATTTCAGGCAATCTCCACATTTTCAACTGCTCATTATTCATTTCACATCCACTTCTCTCCGTTTCAACAAATCTGCTTCTCTGCTCTTTTGCAGCTTCTCCGCATTCATCGCAACTTCAATTTCTCCATATCTTTCAATTTCGCTAATATTGCATCTCTCTATCTACCAAAAGCCCAATTTTTGCAATTGATCAAATTCTAGCATTATTTCTATCTACAGATGTCACTCATTCTACATATTTGCCAAATCCATGCAATTCACTTCTTGAAGCTTCTGCTCCTTCTCTGAAAGTTAAAGTTTCTCCATTTATAAAAATCGCTCTATCTCCACTCACTTCTTCTAATTACATACATTAACATCTCCATTTCAAACAATCTCCACCTTTCCAGCTGCTCATTGTTCATTTCACAACCATTTCTCTACTTTTCAAGAAATCTGCTTCTCTGCTCGTTTCCCGCTTCTCTGCTTTCACCGCAACTTCAATTTCCCCATAACGTTCAATTTCGCTAATACTGCATCTCTGTACCTACCAAACGCCCAATTTTTCCAATTGATCTAATTCTAGCATTATTTCTATCTACAGATGTTACTCATTCTACATATTTGCCAAATCCATGCAATTCACTTATTGAAGCTTGTGCTCCTTCTCTGAAAGTATACTTTTCTCCGTTTCTAACAATTGCTCTATCTCAACTCATTTCTCCGAGTTACTTACATTAACATCTCTAATTCAACAATCTCCACATTTTCAACTGCTCATCATTCATTTCACATCCTCTTCTCTCCTTTTCAACAAATCTGCTTCTCTGCACTTTTGCAGCTTCTCCGCAACTTCAATTTCTCCATATCGATGAGGTTCGCTAATACTGCATCTCTGTATCTACCAAACGCCCACTTTTTGCAATTGATCAAATTCTTGCATTATTTCAATCTACAGATGTTACTCATTCTACGCATTTGCCAAATCCATGCAATTCACTTCTTGAAGCTTGTGCTCCTTGTCTGAAAGTAAAAGCTTCTCCATTTCTAACAATCGCTCTATCTCCACTCATTTCTATTATTTATACACATTAACATCTCTATTTCAAACAATCTCCACATTTCCAGCTGCTCATTATTCATTTCACATCCACTTCTCTCATTTTCAACAAATGTGCTTCTCTGCAATTTTGCAGCTTCTCCGCATTCACCGCAACTTCAATTTCTCCATATCTTTCAATTTCGCTCATTCTGAATCTCTGTACCTACCAAACACCCAATTTTTGCAATTGATCATATTCTAACAATAATTTTATCTACAGATGTTACTCCTTCTACATATTTGCCAAATCCATGCAATTCACTTCTTGAAACTTTTGCTCCGTCTCTGAAAGTATAAACTTCTCCATTTCTAACAATCGCTCTATCTTCAATCATTTCTTCCATTTATACACATTAACATCTTTATTTCAGACAGTCTCCACATTTACAACTGCTCATCATTCATTTCACATCCACTTCCCTCATTTTCAACAAATGTGCTTCACTGCAATTTTGCAGCTTCTCCGCATTCACCGCAACTTCAGTTCCTCCATATCTATCAAATTCGCTAATACTGCATCTCTGTATGTACCAAACGCCCAATTTTTGCAAATGAACAAATTCTAGCATTATTTCTATCTACAGAAGTTACTCATTCTACATATTTGCCCAAATCCATGCAATTCACTTACTGAAGCTTGTGCTCCTTCACTGAATGTATACGTATCTCCGTTTCTAACAATTGCTATATTTCCAGTCATTTCTTCGATTTCCATACATTAACCTCTCTATTTCAGACAATCTCCACATTCTAGCTACTCATCATTCATTGCACATCCACTTCTCTGCTTTTCAACAAATCTGCTTTTCTGTATATGCAAGTTCTCAATTTCTTGGATTGAACACATTCTGCACTCTTCCAGCTCCTCCGCATTCACCGCAACTTCAATTGCTCCATATCCTTCAATTTCGCTAATGCTGCATCTCTGCATCTACCAAATGTCCAATTTTTCCAATGGATGAACTTCTAGCATTATTCCTATCTACAGATCTTTCTCATTCTACATATTTGCCAATTGCATGAAATTCACTTCTTGAAGCTTGTGCTCCTTCTCTGAAAGTAAAAGCTTCTCCATTTCTAACAATTGCTCTATCTCAACTCATTTCTTCGAGTTACATACATTAACATCTCTATGTCAGCCAATCTCCACATTTTCAACTGCTCATCATTCATTTCACATCCACTTCTCTCCGTTTCAACAAATCTGCTTCTCTGCTCTTTTGCAGCTTCTCCGCATTCACCGCAACTTCAATTTCTCCATATCTTTCAATTTCACTAATAGTGCATCTCTCTATTTACCAAACGCCCAATTTTTGCAATTGATCTAAATCGAGCATTATTTCTATCTACAGATGTTACTCATTCTACATATTTGCCAAATGCATGCAATTGACTTATTGAAGCTTGTGCTCCTTCTCTGAAAGTATACGTTTCTCCGTTTCTAACAATTGCTCTATCTCAACTCATTTCTTCGAGTTACATACATTAACCTCTCTATTTCAGACAATCTCCACATTCTAGCTGCTCATCATTCATTGCACATCCACTTCTCTGATTTTCAAGAAATCTGCTTTTCTGTATATGCAAGTTCTCACTTTCTAGGAGTTGAACACATTCTGCACTCTTCCAGCTCCTCCGCATTCACCGCAACTTCAATTGCTCCATATCCTTCAATTTCGCTAATGCTGCATCTCTGCACCTACCAAATGTACAATTTTTCCAATGGATGAAATTCTAGCATTATTCCTATCTACAGATCTTTCTCATTCTACATATTTGCCAAATCCATGCAATTCACTTCTTGAAGCTTCTCCT
The DNA here is from genome assembly GCF_964194155.1 of Cetorhinus maximus. NCBI lineage: Eukaryota > Metazoa > Chordata > Chondrichthyes > Lamniformes > Cetorhinidae > Cetorhinus > Cetorhinus maximus. The sequence goes on from NC_135889.1 coordinate 25,667,832, forward strand.
CCTTCTCTGAAAGTTAAAGTGTCTCCATTTATAAAAATCGCTCTATCTCCACTCACTTCTTGTAATTACATACATTAACATCTCCATTTCAAACAATCTCCACATTTCCAGCTGATCATTATTCATTTCACAACCATTTATCTACTTTTCAAGAAATCTGCTTCTCTGCTCGTTTCCCGCTTCTCTGCTTTCATCGCAACTTCAATTTTCCATAACGCTCAATTTCGCTAATACTGCATCTCTATATCTACCAAACGCCCAATTTTTGCAATTGATCTAATTCTTGCATTATTTCTATCTACAGTAACAACTCATTCTACATATTTGCCAAATTCTTGCAATTCACTTATTGAAGCTTGTGCTCCTTCTCTGAAAGTATACGTTTCTTCGTTTCTAACAATTGCTCTATCTCAACTCATTTCTTCGAGTTACATCCATTAACATGTCTATTTCAGACAATCTCCACATTTTCAACTGCTCATCATTCATTTCACATCCTCTTTTCTCCTTTTCAACAAATCTGCTTCTCTGCACTTTTGCAGCTTCTCCGCAACTTCAATTTCTTGAATATCGATGAGGTTCGCTAATACTGCATCTCTGTATCTACCAAACGCCCAATTTTTGCAATTGATCAAATTCTTGCATTATTTCTATCTACAGATGTTACCCATTCTACGCATTTGCCAAATCCATGCAATTCACTTCTTGAAGCTTGTCTCCTTCTCTGAAAGTAAAAGCTTCTCCATTTCTAACAATCGCTCTATCTCCACTCATTTCTTTTATTTATACACATTAGCATCTCTATTTCAGACAATCTCCACATTTCCAGCTGCTCATTATTCATTTCACATCCACTTCTCTCATTTTCAACAAATGTGCTTCTCTGCAATTTTGCAGCTTCTCCGCATTCACCGCAACTTCAATTTCTCCATATCTTTCAATTTCGCTCATTCTGAATCTCTGTACCTACCAAATGCCCAATTATTGCAATTGATCATATTCTAGCATTATTTCTATGTACAGATGTTATTCCTTCTACATATTTGCCAAATCCATGCAATTCACTTTTTGAAGCTTTAGCTCCGTCTCTGAAAGTATAAACGTCTCCATTTTCAACAATTGTTCTATCTCCACACATTTCTTCTAATTACATACATTAACATCTCTATTTCAAACAATCTCCACAATTCCAGCTGCTCATTGCTCATTTCACAACCATTTCTCTCCTATTCAAGAAATCTGCTTCTCTGCTCGTTTCCCGGTAATGCGCATTCATCGCAAGTTAAATTTCTCCATATCTTTCAATTTCGCTAATCTGCATCTCTGTACCGACCAAACTCCCAATTTTTGCAATTGATCAAATTCTTGCATTATTTCTATCTGCAGATGTTACTCATTCTAAATATTTGCCAAATCCATGCAATTCACTCCTTGAAGCTTGTGCTCCTTCTCTGAAAGTATAAGCTTCTCCATTTCTACGAATCGCTCTATCTCCACTCATTTCTTCTATTTATATACATTAACATCTCTATTTCAAACAATCTCCACATTTCCAGCTGCTCGTTATTCATTTCACATCCACATCTCTCATTTTCAACAAATGTGCTTCTCTGCAATTCTGCAGCTTCTCCGCATTCACCGACACTTCAATTTCTCCATATCTTTCAACTTCGCTAAATCTGCTTCTCTGCACCTACCAAACGCCCAATTTTTGCAATTGATCATATTCTAGCATTATTTCTATCTACAGATGTTACTCCTTCTACATATATGCCCAATCCATGCAATTCTCTTCTTGAAGCTTTTGCTCCGTCACTGAAAGTATAAACTTCTCCATTTTCAACAATTGCTCTATCTCCACACCTTTCTTCTAATTACATACATTAACATCTGTATTTCAAACAATCTCCACATTTCCAGCTGCTCATTGTTCATTTCACAACCATTTCTCTCCTTTTCAAGAAATCTGATTCTCTGCTCTTTTCGCGCTTCTCCGCATTCACCGCAACTTCAATTTCTCCATAACGTTCAATTTCGCTAATACTGCATCTCTGTACCTACCAAACGACCAATTTTTCCAATTGATCAAATTCTTGCATTATTTCTATCTACAGATGTTACTCATTCTACGTATTTGCCAAATCCATGCAATTCACTTCTTGAAGCTTGTGCTCCTTCTCTGAAAGTAAAAGCTTCTCCATTTCTAACAATCGCTCTATCTCCACTCATTTTTTTTATTTATACACATTAACATCTCTATTTCAGACAATCTTCTCATTTTCAACTGCTCATTATTCATTTCACATCCACTTCCCTCACTTTCAACCAATGTGCTTCTCTGCAATTTTGCAACTTCTCCGCATTCACCGCGACATCAATTCCTCCATATCTATCAAATTCGCTAATACTGCATCTCTGTATGTACCAAGCGTCCAACTTTTGCAATTGATCAAATTCTTGCCTTATTTCAATCTACAGTTGTTACTCATTCTAAATATTTGCCGAATCCATGCAATTCACTTCTTGAAGCTTGTGCTCCGTCTCTGAAAGTATAAACTTCTCCATTTTCAACAATTGCTCTATCTCCACACATTTCTTCTAATTACATACATTAACATCTCTATTTCAAACAATCTCCACAATTCCAGCTGCTCATTGCTCATTTCACAACCATTTCTCTACTTATCAAGAAATCTGCTTCTCTGCTCGTTTCCCGCTTCTCTGCTTTCACCGCAACTTCAATTTCCCCATAACGTTCAATTTCGCTAATACTGCATCTCTCTATTTACCAAACGCCCAATTTTTGCAATTGATCTAATTCTAGCATTATTTCTATCTACGGATGTTACTCATTCTACATATTTGCCAAATCCATGCAATTCACTTATTGAAGCTTGTGCTCCTTCTCTGAAAGTATACGTTTCTCCGTTTCTAACAATTGCTCTATTTCAACTCATTTCTTCGAGTTACTTACATTAACATCTCTAATTCAGACAATCTCCACATTTTCAACTGCTCATCATTCATTTCACATCCTCTTCTCTCCTTTTCAACAAATCTGCTTCTCTGCACTTTTGCAGCTTCTCCGCAACTTCAATTTCTCCATATCAATGAGGTTCGCTAATACTGCATCTCTGTATCTACCAAACGCCCAATTCTTGAAATTGATCAAATTCTTGCATTATTTCAATCTACAGATGTTACTCATTCTACGCATTTTCCAAATCCATGCAATTCACTTCTTCAAGCTTGTGCTCCTTGTCTGAAAGTAAAAGCTTCTCCATTTCTAACAATCGCTCTATCTCCACTCATTTCTTTTATTTATACACATTAACATCTCTATTTCAAACAATCTCCACATTTCCAGCTGCTCATTATTCATTTCACATCCACTTCTCTCATTTTCAACAAATGTGCTTCTCTGCAATTTTGCAGCTTCTCCGCATTCACCGCAACTTCAATTTCTCCATATCTTTCAATTTCGCTCATTCTGAATCTCAGTACCTACCAAACACCCAATTTTGCAATTGATCATATTCTAGCAATAATTTTATCTACAGATGTTACTCCTTCTACATATTTGCCAAATCCATGCAATTCACTTCTTGAAGCTTTTGCTCCGCCTCTGAAAGTATAAACTTCTCCATTTCTAACAATCGGTCTATCTTCAATCATTTCTTCCATTTATACACATTAACATCTTTATTTCAGACAATCTCCACATTTTCAACTGCTCATCATTCATTTCACATCCACTTCCCTCATTTTCAACAAATGTGCTTCTCTGCAATTTTGCAGCTTCTCCGCATTCACCGCAACTTCAGTTCCTCCATATCTATCAGATTCGCTAATACTGCATCTCTGTATGTACCAAACGGCCAATTTTTGCAAATGAACAAATTCTAGCATTATTTCTATCTACAGATGTTACTCATTCTACATATTTGCCAAATCCATGCAATTCACTTACTGAAGCTTGTGCTCCTTCACTGAATGTATACGTATCTCCGTATCTAACAATTGATCTATCTCCAGTCATTTCTTCGATTTCCATACATTAACATCTCTATTTCAGACAATCTCCACATTCTAGCTGCTCATCATTCATTGCACATCCGCTTCTCTGCTTTTCAACAAATCTGCTTTTCTGTATATGCAAGTTCTCACTTTCTTGGAGTTGAACACATTCTGCACTCTTCCAGCTCCTCTGCTTTCACCGCAACTTCAATTTCTCCATAACGTTCAATTTCGCTAATACTGCTTCTCTCTATCTACCAACAGCCCAATTTTTGCAATTGATCAAATTCTTGCATTATTTCTATCTTCAGATGTTACTCATGCTACGAATTTGCCAAATCCATGCAATTCACTTCTTGAAGCTTGTGCTCCTTCTCTGAAAGTAAAAGCTTCTCCATTTCTAACAATCCACTCATTTCTTTTATTTCTACACATTAACATCTCTATTTCAAACAATATCCACATTTCCAGCTGCTCATTATTCATTTCAAATCCACTTCTCTCATTTTCAACAAATGTGCTTCTCTGCAATTTTGCAGCTTCTCCGCATTCACCGCAACTTCAATTCCTCCATATCTATCAAATTCGCTAATACTGCATCTCTGTATGTACCAAACGTCCAACTTTTGCAATTGATCAAATTCTTGCATTATTTCTATCTACAGATGTTACTCATTCTAAATATTTGCCAAATCCATGCAATTCACTCCTTGAAGCTTGTGCTCTTTCTCTGAAAGTATAAGCTTCTCCATTTCTACGAATCGATCTATCTCCACTCATTTCTTCTATTTATATACATTAACATCTCTATTTCAAACAATATCCACATTTCCAGCTGCTCATTATTCATTTCAAATCCACTTCTCTCATTTTCAACAAATGTGCTTCTCTGCAATTCTGCAGCTTCTCCGCATTCACCGACACTTCAATTTCTCCATATCTTTCAACTTCGCTAAATCTGCATCTCTGCACCTACCAAACGCCCAATTTTTGCAATTGATCATATTCTAGCATTATTTTTATCTACAGATGTTACTCCTTCTACATATTTGCCAAATCCATGCAATTCTCTTCTTGAAGCTTTTGCTCCGTCTCTGAAAGTATAAACTTCTCCATTTTCAACAATTGCTCTATCTCCACACCTTTCTTCTAATTACATACATTAACATCTGTATTTCAAACAATCTCCACATTTCCAGCTGCTCATTGTTCATTTCACAACCATTTCTCTCCTTTTCAAGAAATCTGATTCTCTGCTCTTTTCGCGCTTCTCCGCATTCACCGCAACTTCAATTTCTCCATAACGTTCAATTTCGCTAATACTGCATCTCTGTACCTACCAAACGACCAATTTTTCCAATTGATCAAATTCTTGCATTATTTCTATCTACAGATGTTACTCATTCTACGTATTTGCCAAATCCATGCAATTCACTTCTTGAAGCTTGTGCTCCTTCTCTGAAAGTAAAAGCTTCTCCATTTCTAACAATCGCTCTATCTCCACTCATTTTTTTAATTTATACACATTAACATCTCTATTTCAGACAATCTCCTCATTTTCAACTGCTCTGCATTCATTTCACATCCACTTCCCTCATTTTCAACCAATGTGCTTCTCTGCAATTTTGCAACTTCTCTGCATTCACCGCAACATCAATTCCTCCATATCTATCAAATTCGCTAATACTGCATCTCTGTATGTACCAAACGTCCAACTTTTGCAATTGATCAAATTCTTGCCTTATTTCAATCTACAGTTGTTACTCATTCTAAATATTTGCCGAATCCATGCAATTCACTTCTTGAAGCTTGTGCTCCGTCACTGAATGTATACGTATCTCCGTTTCTAACAATTGCTCTATCTCCAGTCATTTCTTCGATTTACATACATTAACATCTCTATTTCAGACAATCTCCACATTCTAGCTGCTCATCATTCATTCCACATCCACTTCTCTGCTTTTCAACAAATCTGCTTTTCTGTATATGCAAGTTCTCACTTTCTTGGAGTTGAACACATTCTGCACTCTTCCAGCTCCTCCGCATTCATGCAACTTCAATTGCTCCATATCCTTCAATTTCGCTAATGCTGCATCTCTGCACCTACCAAATGTCCAATTTTTCCTATGGATGAAATCCTAGCATTATTCCTATCTACAGATGTCACTCATTCTACATATTTGCCAAATCCATGCAATTCACTTCTTGAAGCTTCTGCTCCTTCTCTGAAAGTTAAAGTTTCTCCATTTATAAAAATCGCTCTATCTCCACTCACTTCTTCTAACTACATACATTAACATCTCCATTTCAAACAATCTCCACATTTCCAGCTGATCATTATTCATTTCACAACCATTTCTCTACTTTTCAAGAAACCTGCTTCTCTGCTCGTTTCCCGCTTCTCTGCTTTCACCACAACTTCAATTTCTCCATAACGTTCAATTTCGCTAATACTGCATCTCTGTACCTACCAAACGCCCAATTTTTCCAATTGATCTAATTCTAGCATTATTTCTATCTACAGATGTTACTCATTCTACATATTTGCCAAATCCATGCAATTCACTTATTGAAGCTTGTGCTCCTTCTCTGAAAGTATACGTTTCTCCGTTTCTAACAATTGCTCTATCTCAACTCATTTCTTCGAGTTACATACATTAACATCTCTATTTCAGACAATCTCCACATATTCAACTGCTCATCATTCATTTCACATCCTCTTCTCTCCTTTTCAACAAATCTGCTTCTCTGCACTTTTGCAGCTTCTCCGCAACTTCAATTTCTCCTTATCGATGAGGTTCTCTAATACTGCATCTCTGTATCTACCAAACGCCCAATTTTTGCAATTGATCATATTCTAGCATTGTTTTTATCTACAGATGATACTCATTCTACGCATTTGCCAAATCCATGCAATTTACTTCTTGAAGCTTGTGCTCCTTCTCTGAAAGTAAAAGCTTCTCCATTTCTAATAATCGCTCTATCTCCACTCATTTCTTTTATTTATACACATTAACATTACTATTTCAAACAATCTCCACATTTCCAGCTGCTCATTATTCATTTCACATCCACTTCTCTCATTTTCAACAAATGTGATTCTCTGCAATTTTGCAGCTTCTCCGCATTCACCGCAACTTCAATTTCTCCATATCTTTCAATTTCGCTCATTCTGAATCTCTGTACCTAACAAACGCCCAATTTTTGCAATGGATCATATTATAGCATTATTTTTATCTACAGATGTTACTCCTTCTACATATTTGCCAAATCCATGCAATTCACTTCTTGAAGCTTTTGCTCCGTCTCTGAAAGTATAAACTTCTCCATTTTCAACAATTGCTCTATCTCCACACCTTTCTTCTAATTACATACATTAACATCTCTATTTCAAACAATCTCCACATTTCCAGCTGCTCATTGTTCATTTCACAACCATTTCTCTCCTTTTCAAGAAATCTGCTTCTCTGCTCTTATCTGCATCTACCAAATGTCCAATTTTTCCAATGGATGAACTTCTAGCATTATTCCTATCTACAGATCTTTCTCATTCAACATATTTGCCAATTGCATGAAATTCACTTCTTGAAGCTTGTGCTCCTTCTCTGAAAGTAAAAGCTTCTCCATTTCTAACAATTGCTCTATCTCAACTCATCTCTTCGAGTTACATACATTAACATCTCTATTTCAGGCAATCTCCCCATTTTCAACTGCTCATTATTCATTTCACATCCACTTCTCTCCGTTTCAACAAATCTGCTTCTCTGCTCTTTTGCAGCTTCTCCGCATTCACCGCAACTTCAATTGCTCCATATCTTTCAATTTCGTTAATATTGCATCTCTCTATCTACCAAAAGCCCAATTTTTGCAATTGATCAAATTCTAGCATTATTTCTATCTACAGATGTCACTCATTCTACATATTCGCCAAATCCATGCAATTCACTTCTTGAAGCTTCTGCTCCTTCTCTGAAAGTTAAAGTTTCTCCATTTATAAAAATCGCTATATCTCCACTCACTTCTTCTAATTACATACATTAACATCTCCATTTCAAACAATCTCCACATTTCCAGCTGATCATTGTTCATTTCACAACCATTTCTCTACTTTTCAAGAAATCTGCTTCTCTGCTCGTTTCCCGCTTCTCTGCTTTCACCGCAACTTCAATTTCCCCATAACGTTCAATTTCGCTAATACTGCATCTCTCTATTTACCAAACGCCCAATTTTTGCAATTGATCTAATTCTAGCATTATTTCTATCTACGGATGTTACTCATTCTACATATTTGCCAAATCCATGCAATTCACTTATTGAAGCTTGTGCTCCTTCTCTGAAAGTATACGTTTCTCCGTTTCTAACAATTGCTCTATCTCAACTCATTTCTTCGAGTTACTTACATTAACATCTCTAATTCAGACAATCTCCACATTTTCAACTGCTCATCATTCATTTCACATCCTCTTCTCTCCTTTTCAACAAATCTGCTTCTCTGCACTTTTGCAGCTTCTCCGCAACTTCAATTTCTCCATATCAATGAGGTTCGCTAATACTGCATCTCTGTATCTACCAAACGCCCAATTTTTGCAATTGATCAAATTCTTGCATTATTTCAATCTACAGATGTTACTCATTCTACGCATTTTCCAAATCCATGCAATTCACTTCTTCAAGCTTGTGCTCCTTGTCTGAAAGTAAAAGCTTCTCCATTTCTAACAATCGCTCTATCTCCACTCATTTCTTTTATTTATACACATTAACATCTCTATTTCAAACAATCTCCACATTTCCAGCTGCTCATTATTCATTTCACATCCACTTCTCTCATTTTCAACAAATGTGCTTCTCTGCAATTTTGCAGCTTCTCCGCATTCACCGCAACTTCAATTTCTCCATATCTTTCAATTTCGCTCATTCTGAATCTCAGTACCTACCAAACACCCAATTTTGCAATTGATCATATTCTAGCAATAATTTTATCTACAGATGTTACTCCTTCTACATATTTGCCAAATCCATGCAATTCACTTCTTGAAGCTTTTGCTCCGCCTCTGAAAGTATAAACTTCTCCATTTCTAACAATCGGTCTATCTTCAATCATTTCTTCCATTTATACACATTAACATCTTTATTTCAGACAATCTCCACATTTTCAACTGCTCATCATTCATTTCACATCCACTTCCCTCATTTTCAACAAATGTGCTTCTCTGCAATTTTGCAGCTTCTCCGCATTCACCGCAACTTCAGTTCCTCCATATCTATCAGATTCGCTAATACTGCATCTCTGTATGTACCAAACGGCCAATTTTTGCAAATGAACAAATTCTAGCATTATTTCTATCTACAGATGTTACTCATTCTACATATTTGCCAAATCCATGCAATTCACTTACTGAAGCTTGTGCTCCTTCACTGAATGTATACGTATCTCCGTATCTAACAATTGATCTATCTCCAGTCATTTCTTCGATTTCCATACATTAACATCTCTATTTCAGACAATCTCCACATTCTAGCTGCTCATCATTCATTGCACATCCGCTTCTCTGCTTTTCAACAAATCTGCTTTTCTGTATATGCAAGTTCTCACTTTCTTGGAGTTGAACACATTCTGCACTCTTCCAGCTCCTCTGCTTTCACCGCAACTTCAATTTCTCCATAACGTTCAATTTCGCTAATACTGCATCTCTCTATCTACCAACAGCCCAATTTTTGCAATTGATCAAATTCTTGCATTATTTCTATCTTCAGATGTTACTCATGCTACGAATTTGCCAAATCCATGCAATTCACTTCTTGAAGCTTGTGCTCCTTCTCTGAAAGTAAAAGCTTCTCCATTTCAAACAATCGATCTATCTCCACTCATTTCTTTTATTTCTACACATTAACATCTCTATTTCAAACAATATCCACATTTCCAGCTGCTCATTATTCATTTCAAATCCACTTCTCTCATTTTCAACAAATGTGCTTCTCTGCAATTTTGCAGCTTCTCCGCATTCACCGCAACTTCAATTCCTCCATATCTATCAAATTCGCTAATACTGCATCTCTGTATGTACCAAACGTCCAACTTTTGCAATTGATCAAATTCTTGCATTATTTCTATCTACAGATGTTACTCATTCTAAATATTTGCCAAATCCATGCAATTCACTCCTTGAAGCTTGTGCTCTTTCTCTGAAAGTATAAGCTTCTCCATTTCTACGAATCGCTCTATCTCCACTCATTTCTTCTATTTATATACATTAACATCTCTATTTCAAACAATCTCCACATTTCCAGCTGCTCATTATTCATTTCACATCCACTTCTCTCATTTTCAACAAATGTGCTTCTCTGCAATTCTGCAGCTTCTCCGCATTCACCGACACTTCAATTTCTCCATATCTTTCAACTTCGCTAAATCTGCATCTCTGCTCCTACCAAACGCCCAATTTTTGCAATTGATCATATTCTAGCATTATTTATATCTACAGATGTTACTCCTTCTACATATTTGCCAAATCCATGCAATTCTCTTCTTGAAGCTTTTGCTACGTCTCTGAAATTATAAACTTCTCCATTTTCAACAATTGCTCTATCTCCACACCTTTCTTCTAATTACATACATTAACATCTCTATTTCAAACAATCTCCACATTTCCAGCTGCTCATTGTTCATTTCACAACCATTTCTCTCCTTTTCAAGAAATCTGATTCTCTGCTCTTTTCGCGCTTCTCCGCATTCACCGCAACTTCAATTTCTCCATAACGTTCAATTTCGCTAATACTGCATCTCTGTACCTACCAAACGACCAATTTTTCCAATTGATCAAATTCTTGCATTATTTCTATCTACAGATGTTACTCATTCTACGTATTTGCCAAATCCATGCAATTCACTTCTTGAAGCTTGTGCTCCTTCTCTGAAAGTAAAAGCTTCTCCATTTCTAACAATCGCTCTATCTTCAATCATTTCTTCCATTTATACACATTAACATCTTTATTTCAGACAATCTCCACATTTTCAACTGCTCATCATTCATTTCACATCCACTTCCCTCATTTTCAACAAATGTGCTTCTCTGCAATTTTGCAGCTTCTCCGCATTCACCGCAACTTCAGTTCCTCCATATCTATCAAATTCGCTAATACTGCATCTCTGTATGTACCAAACGGGCAATTTTTGCAAATGAACAAATTCTAGCATTATTTCTATCTACAGATGTTACTCATTCTACATATTTGCCGAAATCCATGCAATTCACTTATTGAAGCTTGTGCTCCTTCACTGAATGTATACGTGTCTCCGTTTCTAACAATTGCTCTATCTCCAGTCATTTCTTCTATTTACATACATTAACCTCTGTATTTCAGACAATCTCCACATTCTAGCTGCTCATCATTCATTGCACATCCACTTCTCTGATTTTCAACAAATCTGCTTTTCTGTATATGCAAGTTCTCACTTTCTAGGAGTTGAACACATTCTGCACTCTTCCAGCTCCTCCGCATTCACCGCAACTTCAATTGCTCCATATCCTTCAATTTCGCTAATGCTGCATCTCTGCACCTACCAAATGTCCAATTTTTCCTATGGATGAAATCCTAGCATTATTCCTATCTACAGATGTCACTCATTCTACATATTTGCCAAATCCATGCAATTCACTTCTTGAAGCTTCTGCTCTATCTCTGAAAGTTAAAGTTTCTCCATTTATAAAAATCGCTCTATCTCCACTCACTTCTTCTAACTACATACATTAACATCTCCATTTCAAACAATCTCCACATTTCCAGCTGATCATTATTCATTTCACAACCATTTCTCTACTTTTCAAGAAATCTGCTTCTCTGCTCGTTTCCCGCTTCTCTGCTTTCACCGCAACTTCAATTTCTCCATAACGTTCAATTTCGATAATACTGCATCTCTGTACATACCAAACGCCCAATTTTTCCAATTGATCTAATTCTAGCATTATTTCTATCTACAGATGTTACTCATTCTACATATTTGCCAAATCCATGCAATTCAATTATTGAAGCTTGTGCTCCTTCTCTGAAAGTATACGTTTCTCCGTTTCTAACAATTGCTCTATCTCAGCTCATTTCTTCGCGTTACATACATTAACATCTCTATTTCAGACAATCTCCACATTTTCAACTGCTCATTATTCATTTCACATCCTCTTCTCTCCTTTTCAACAAATCTGCTTCTCTGCACTTTTGCAGCTTCTCCGCAACTTCAATTTCTCCATATCGATGAGGTTCGCTAATACTGCATCTCTGTATCTACCAAACGCCCAATTTTTGCAATTGATCAAATTCTTGCATTATTTCTATCTACAGATGTTACTCATTCTACGCATTTGCCAAATCCATGCAATTCACTTCTTGAAGCTTGTGCTCCTTCTCTGAAAGTAAAAGCTTCTCCATTTCTAAAAATCGCTCTATCTCCACTCATTTCTTTTATTTATACACATTAACATCTCTATTTCAAACAATCTCCACATTTCTAGCTGCTCATTATTCATTTCACATCCACTTCTCTCATTTTCAACAAATGTGCTTCTCTGCAATTTTGCAGCTTCTCCGCATTCACCACAACTTCAATTTCTCCATATCTTTCATTTTCGCTAATTCTGAATCTCTGCACCTACCAAACGCCCAATTTTTGCAATTGATCATATTCTAGCATTATTTCTATCTACAGATGTTACTCCTTCTACATATTTGCCAAATCCATGCAATTCACTTCTTGAAGCTTTAGCTCCGTCTCTGAAAGTATAAACTTCTCCATTTTCAACAATTGCTCTATCTCCACACATTTCTTCTAATTACATACATTAACATCTCTATTTCAAACAATCTCCACAATTCCAGCTGCTCATTGCTCATTTCACAACCATTTCTCTCCTATTCAAGAAATCTGCTTCTCTGCTCGTTTCCCGGTAATGCGCATTCATCGCAAGTTAAATTTCTCCATATCTTTCAATTTCGCTAATCTGCATCTCTGTACCGACCAAACTCCCAATTTTTGCAATTGATCAAATTCTAGCATTATTTCTATCTACAGATGTCACTCATTCTTCATATTTGCCAAATCCATGCAATTCACTTCTTGAAGCTTGTGCTCCTTCTCTGAATGTAAAAGCATCTCCATTTCTAACAATCGCTCTATCTCCACTAATTTCTTTTATTTATTCACATTGACATCTCTTTTTCAGACAATCTCCACATTTCCAACTGCTCATTATTCATTTGACATCCACTTCTCTCATTTTCAACAAATGTGCTTCTCTGCAATTTTGCAGCTTCTCCGCATTCACCGACACTTCAATTTCTCCATATCTTTCAATTTCGCTAAATCTGCATCTCTGTACCTACCAAACGCCCAACTTTTGCAATTGAAGAAATTCTAGCATTATTTCTATCTACAGATGTTACTCATTCTACATATTTCCCAAATCCATGCAATTCTCTTCTTGAAGCTTTTGCTCCGTCTCTGAAAGTATAAACTTCTCCATTTTCAACAATTGCTCTATCTCCACACCTTTCTTCTAATTACATACATTAACATCTCTATTTCAAACAATCTCCACATTTCCAGCTGCTCATTGTTCATTTCACAACCATTTCTCTCCTTTTCAAGAAATCTGATTCTCTGCTCTTTTCGCGCTTCTCCGCATTCACCGCAACTTCAATTTCTCCATAACGTTCAATTTCGCTAATACTGCATCTCTGTACCTACCAAACGACCAATTTTTCCAATTGATCAAATTCTTGCATTATTTCTATCTACAGATGTTACTCATTCTACGTATTTGCCAAATCCATGCAATTCACTTCTTGAAGCTTGTGCTCCTTCTCTGAAAGTAAAAGCTTCTCCATTTCTAACAATCGCTCTATCTCCACACATTTTTTTTATTTATACACATTAACATCTCTATTTCAGACAATCTCCTCATTTTCAACTGCTCATCATTCATTTCACATCCACTTCCCTCATTTTCAACCAATGTGCTTCTCTGCAATTTTTCAACTTCTCTGCATTCACCTCAACATCAATTCCTCCATATCTATCAAATTCGCTAATACTGCATCTCTGTATGTACCAAACGTCCAACTTTTGCAATTGATCAAATTCTTGCCTTATTTCAATCTACAGTTGTTACTCATTCTAAATATTTGCCGAATCCATGCAATTCACTTCTTGAAGCTTGTGCTCCTTCTCTGAAAGTAAGAGCTTCTCCATTTCTACGAATCGCTCTATCTCCACTCATTTCTTCTATTTATATACATTAACATCTCTATTTCAAACAATCTCCACATTTCCAGCTGCTCATTATTCATTTCACATCCACTTCCCTCACTTTCAACCAATGTGCTTCTCTGCAATTTTGCAACTTCTCCGCATTCACCGCAACATCAATTCCTCCATATCTATCAAATTCGCTAATACTGCATCTCTGTATGTACCAAACGTCCAACTTTTGCAATTGATCAAATTCTTGCCTTATTTCAATCTACAGTTGTTACTCATTCTACATATTTGCCAAATCCATGCAATTCACTTCTTGAAGCTTCTGCTCCTTCTCTGAAAGTTAAAGTTTCTCCATTTATAAAAATCGCTCTATCTCCACTCACTTCTTCTAACTACATACATTAACATCTCCATTTCAAACAATCTCCACATTTCCAGCTGATCATTATTCATTTCACAACCATTTCTCTACTTTTCAAGAAATCTGCTTCTCTGCTCGTTTCCCGCTTCTCTGCTTTCACCGCAACTTCAATTTCTCCATAACGTTCAATTCCGCTAATACTGCATCTCTGTACCTACCAAACGCCCAATTTTTCCAATTGATCTAATTCTAGCATTATTTCTATCTACAGATGTTACTCATTCTACATATTTGCCAAATGCATGCAATTCACTTCTTGAAGCTTGTGCTCCTTCTCTGAAAGTAAGAGCTTCTCCATTTCTACGAATCGCTCTATCTCCACTCATTTCTTCTATTTATATACATTAACATCTCTATTTCAAACAATCTCCACATTTCCAGCTGCTCATTATTCATTTGACATCCACTTCTCTCGTTTTCAACAAATGTGCTTCTCTGCAATTCTGCAGCTTCTCCGCATTCACCGACACTTCAATTTCTCCATATCTTTCAATTTCGCTAAATCTGCATCTCTGTACCTACCAAACGCCCAATTTTTGCAATTGAACAAATTCTAGCATTATTTCTATCTACACATGTTACTCATTCTACATATTTGCCAAATCCATGCAATTCACTTCTTGAAGCTTGTGCTCCGTCACTGAATGTATACGTATCTCCGTTTCTAACAATTGCTCTATCTCCAGTCATTTCTTCGATTTCCATACATTAACATCTCTATTTCAGACAATCTCCACATTCTAGCTGCTCATCATTCATTCCACATCCACTTCTCTGCTTTTCAACAAATCTGCTTTTCTGTATATGCAAGTTCTCACTTTCTTGGAGTTGAACACATTCTGCACTCTTCCAGCTCCTCCGCATTCACCGCAACTTCAATTGCTCCATATCCTTCTATTTCGCTAATGCTGCATCTCTGCACCTACCAAATGTCCAATTTTTCCTATGGATGAAATCCTAGCATTATTCCTATCTACAGATGTCACTCATTCTACATATTTGCCAAATCCATGCAATTCACTTCTTGAAGCTTCTGCTCCTTCTCTGAAAGTTAAAGTTTCTCCATTTATAAAAATCGCTCTATCTCCACTCACTTCTTCTAACTACATACATTAACATCTCCATTTCAAACAATCTCCACATTTCCAGCTGATCATTATTCATTTCACAACCATTTCTCTACTTTTCAAGAAATCTGCTTCTCTGCTCGTTTCCCGCTTCTCTGCTTTCACCGCAACTTCAATTTCTCCATAACGTTCAATTTCGCTAATACTGCAACTCTGTACCTACCAAACGCCCAATTTTTCCAATTGATCTAATTCTAGCATTATTTCTATCTACAGATGTTACTCATTCTACATATTTGCCAAATCCATGCAATTCAATTATTGAAGCTTGTGCTCCTTCTCTGAAAGTGTACGTTTCTCCGTTTCTAACAATTGTTCTATCTCAGCTCATTTCTTCGCGTTACATACATTAACATCTGTATTTCAGACAATCTCCACATTTTCAACTGCTCATTATTCATTTCACATCCTCTTCTCTCCTTTTCAACAAAATTGCTTCTCTGCACTTTTGCAGCTTCTCCGCAACTTCAATTTCTCCATATCGATGAGGTTCGCTAATACTGCATCTCTGTATCTACCAAACGCCCAATTTTTGCAATTGATCAAATTCTTACATTATTTCTATCTACAGATGTTACTCATTCTACGCATTTGCCAAATCCATGCAATTCACTTCTTGAAGCTTGTGCTCCTTCTCTGAAAGTAAAAGCTTCTCCATTTCTAACAATCGCTCTATCTCCACTCATTTCTTTTATTTATACACATTAACATCTCTATTTCAAACAATCTCCACATTTCCAGCTGCTCATTATTCATTTCAAATCCACTTCTATCATTTTCAACAAATGTGCTTCTCTGCAATTTTGCAGCTTCTCCGCGTTCACCGACACTTCAATTTCACCACATCTTTCAATTTCGCTAATTCTGAATCTCTATACCTACCAAACGCCCAATTTTTGCAATTGATCAAATTCTTGCATTATTTCTATCTACAGATGTTACTCATTCTACGTATTTGCCAAATCCATGCAATTCACTTCTTGAAGCTTGTGCTCCTTCTCTGAAAGTAAAAGCTTCTCCATTTCTAACAATCGCTCTATCTCCACTCATTTCTTTTATTTATACACATTAACATCTCTATTTCAAACAATCTCCACATTTCTAGCTGCTCATTATTCATTTCACATCCACTTCTCTCATTTTCAACAAATGTGCTTCTCTGCAATTTTGCAGCTTCTCCGCATTCACCGCAATTTCAATTTCTCCATATCTTTCAATTTCGCTAATTCTGAATCTCTGCACCTACCAAACGCCCAATTTTTGCAATTGATCATATTCTAGCATTATTTCTATCTACAGATGTTACTCCTTCTACATATTTGCCAAATCCATGCAATTCACTTCTTGAAGCTTTAGCTCCGTCTCTGAAAGTATAAACTTCTCCATTTTCAACAATTGCTCTATCTCCACACATTTCTTCTAATTACATACATTAACATCTCTATTTCAAACAATCTCCACAATTCCAGCTGCTCATTGCTCATTTCACAACCATTTCTCTCCTATTCAAGAAATCTGCTTCTCTGCTCGTTTCCCGGTAATGCGCATTCATCGCAAGTTAAATTTCTCCATATCTTTCAATTTCGCTAATCTGCATCTCTGTACCGACCAAACTCCCAATTTTTGCAATTGATCAAATTCTAGCATTATTTCTATCTACAGATGTCACTCATTCTACATATTTGCCAAATCCATGCAATTCACTTCTTGAAGCTTGTGCTCCTTCTCTGAATGTAAAAGCATCTCCATTTCTAACAATCGCTCTATCTCCACTAATTTCTTTTATTTATTCACATTGACATCTCTTTTTCAGACAATCTCCACATTTCCAACTGCTCATCATTCATTTCACATCCACTTCTCTCATTTTCAACAAATGTGCTTCTCTGCAATTTTGCAGCTTCTCCGCATTCACCGCAACTTCAATTCCGCCAAATCTATCAAATTCGCTAATACTGCATCTCTGTATGTACCAAACGTCCAACTTTTGCAATTGATCAAATTCTTGCCTTATTTCAATCTACAGATGTTACTCATTCCAAATATTTACCACATCCATGCAATTCACTTCTTGAAGCTTGTGCTCCTTCTCTGAAAGTAAGAGCTTCTCCATTTCTACGAATCGCTCGATCTCCACTCATTTCTTCTATTTATATACATTAATATCTCTATTTCAAACAATCTCCACATTTCCAGCTGCTCATTATTCATTTGACATCCACTTCTCTCATTTTCAACAAATGTGCTTCTCTGCAATTTTGCAGCTTCTCCGCATTCACCGACACTTCAATTTCTCCATATCTTTCAATTTCGCTAAATCTGCATCTCTGTACCTACCAAACGCCCAACTTTTGCAATTGAAGAAATTCTAGCATTATTTCTATCTACAGATGTTACTCATTCTACATATTTCCCAAATCCATGCAATTCTCTTCTTGAAGCTTTTGCTCCGTCTCTGAAAGTATAAACTTCTCCATTTTCAACAATTGCTCTATCTCCACACCTTTCTTCTAATTACATACATTAACATCTCTATTTCAAACAATCTCCACATTTCCAGCTGCTCATTGTTCATTTCACAACCATTTCTCTCCTTTTCAAGAAATCTGATTCTCTGCTCTTTTCGCGCTTCTCCGCATTCACCGCAACTTCAATTTCTCCATAACGTTCAATTTCGCTAATACTGCATCTCTGTACCTACCAAACGACCAATTTTTCCAATTGATCAAATTCTTGCATTATTTCTATCTACAGATGTTACTCATTCTACGTATTTGCCAAATCCATGCAATTCACTTCTTGAAGCTTGTGCTCCTTCTCTGAAAGTAAAAGCTTCTCCATTTCTAACAATCGCTCTATCTCCACACATTTTTTTTATTTATACACATTAACATCTCTATTTCAGACAATCTCCTCATTTTCAACTGCTCATCATTCATTTCACATCCACTTCCCTCATTTTCAACCAATGTGCTTCTCTGCAATTTTTCAACTTCTCTGCATTCACCGCAACATCAATTCCTCCATATCTATCAAATTCGCTAATACTGCATCTCTGTATGTACCAAACGTCCAACTTTTGCAATTGATCAAATTCTTGCCTTATTTCAATCTACAGTTGTTACTCATTCTAAATATTTGCCGAATCCATGCAATTCACTTCTTGAAGCTTGTGCTCCTTCTCTGAAAGTAAGAGCTTCTCCATTTCTACGAATCGCTCTATCTCCACTCATTTCTTCTATTTATATACATTAACATCTCTATTTCAAACAATCTCCACATTTCCAGCTGCTCATTATTCATTTCACATCCACTTCCCTCACTTTCAACCAATGTGCTTCTCTGCAATTTTGCAACTTCTCCGCATTCACCGACACTTCAATTTCTCCATATCTTTCAATTTCGCTAAATCTGCATCTCTGTACCTACCAAACGCCCAATTTTTGCAATTGAACAAATTCTAGCATTATTTCTATCTACACATGTTACTCATTCTACATATTTGCCAAATCCATGCAATTCACTTCTTGAAGCTTGTGCTCCGTCACTGAATGTATACGTATCTCCGTTTCTAACAATTGCTCTATCTCCAGTCATTTCTTCGATTTACATACATTAACATCTCTATTTCAGACAATCTCCACATTCTAGCTGCTCATCATTCATTCCACATCCACTTCTCTGCTTTTCAACAAATCTGCTTTTCTGTATATGCAAGTTCTCACTTTCTTGGAGTTGAACACATTCTGCACTCTTCCAGCTCCTCCGCATTCACCGCAACTTCAATTGCTCCATATCCTTCTATTTCGCTAATGCTGCATCTCTGCACCTACCAAATGTCCAATTTTTCCTATGGATGAAATCCTAGCATTATTCCTATCTACAGATGTCACTCATTCTACATATTTGCCAAATCCATGCAATTCACTTCTTGAAGCTTCTGCTCCTTCTCTGAAAGTTAAAGTTTCTCCATTTATAAAAATCGCTCTATCTCCACTCACTTCTTCTAACTACATACATTAACATCTCCATTTCAAACAATCTCCACATTTCCAGCTGATCATTATTCATTTCACAACCATTTCTCTACTTTTCAAGAAATCTGCTTCTCTGCTCGTTTCCCGCTTCTCTGCTTTCACCGCAACTTCAATTTCTCCATAACGTTCAATTTCGCTAATACTGCATCTCTGTACCTACCAAACGCCCAATTTTTCCAATTGATCTAATTCTAGCATTATTT
Organism: Cetorhinus maximus; assembly: GCF_964194155.1. NCBI lineage: Eukaryota > Metazoa > Chordata > Chondrichthyes > Lamniformes > Cetorhinidae > Cetorhinus > Cetorhinus maximus. The sequence continues at coordinate 25,687,886 of NC_135889.1, forward strand.
CTATCTACAGATGTTACTCATTCTACATATTTGCCAAATGCATGCAATTGACTTCTTGAAGCTTGTGCTCCTTCTCTGAAAGTAAGAGCTTCTCCATTTCTACGAATCGCTCTATCTCCACTCATTTCTTCTATTTATATACATTAACATCTCTATTTCAAACAATCTCCACATTTCCAGCTGCTCATTATTCATTTGACATCCACTTCTCTCGTTTTCAACAAATGTGCTTCTCTGCAATTCTGCAGCTTCTCCGCATTCACCGACACTTCAATTTCTCCATATCTTTCAATTTCGCTAAATCTGCATCTCTGTACCTACCAAACGCCCAATTTTTGCAATTGAACAAATTCTAGCATTATTTCTATCTACACATGTTACTCATTCTACATATTTGCCAAATCCATGCAATTCACTTCTTGAAGCTTGTGCTCCGTCACTGAATGTATACTTATCTCCGTTTCTAACAATTGCTCTATCTCCAGTCATTTCTTCGATTTACATACATTAACATCTCTATTTCAGACAATCTCCACATTCTAGCTGCTCATCATTCATTCCACATCCACTTCTCTGCTTTTCAACAAATCTGCTTTTCTGTATATGCAAGTTCTCACTTTCTTGGAGTTGAACACATTCTGCACTCTTCCAGCTCCTCCGCATTCACCGCAACTTCAATTGCTCCATATCCTTCAATTTCGCTAATGCTGCATCTCTGCACCTACCAAATGTCCAATTTTTCCTATGGTTGAAATCCTAGCATTATTCCTATCTACAGATGTCACTCATTCTACATATTTGCCAAATCCATGCAATTCACTTCTTGAAGCTTCTGCTCCTTCTCTGAAAGTTAAAGTTTCTCCATTTAAAAAAATCGCTCTATCTCCACTCACTTCTTCTAACTACATACATTAACATCTCCATTTCAAACAATCTCCACATTTCCAGCTGATCATTATTCATTTCACAACCATTTCTCTACTTTTCATGAAATCTGCTTCTCTGCTCGTTTCCCGCTTCTCTGCTTTCACCGCAACTTCAATTTCTCCATAACGTTCAATTTCGCTAATACTGCATCTCTGTACCTACCAAACGCCCAATTTTTCCAATTGATCTAATTCTAGCATTATTTCTATCTACAGATGTTACTCATTCTACATATTTGCCAAATCCATGCAATTCAATTATTGAAGCTTGTGCTCCTTCTCTGAAAGTGTACGTTTCTCCGTTTCTAACAATTGCGCTATCTCAGCTCATTTCTTCGCGTTACATACATTAACATCTGTATTTCAGACAATCTCCACATTTTCAACTGCTCATTATTCATTTCACATCCTCTTCTCTCCTTTTCAACAAATCTGCTTCTCTGCACTTTTGCAGCTTCTCCGCAACTTCAATTTCTCCATATCGATGAGGTTCGCTAATACTGCATCTCTGTATCTACCAAACGCCCAATTTTTGCAATTGATCAAATTCTTGCATTATTTCTATCTACAGATGTTACTCATTCTACGCATTTGCCAAATCCAAGCAATTAACTTCTTGAAGCTTGTGCTCCTTCTCTGAATGTAGAAGCATCTCCATTTCTAACAATCGCTCTATCTCCACTCATTTCTTTTATTTATACACATTGACATCTCTTTTTCAGACAATCTCCACATTTTCAACTGCTCATCATTCATTTCACATCCACTTCTCTCATTTTCAAAAAATGTGCTTCTCTGCAATTTTGCAGCTTCTCCGCATTCACCGCGAATTCAATTCCGCCAAATCTATCAAATTCGTTAATACTGCATCTCTGTATGTACCAAACGTCCAATTTATGCAATTGATCAAATTCTTGCCTTATTTCAATCTACGGATGTTACTCATTCCAAATATTTGCCAAATCCATGCAATTCACTTATTGAAGCTTGTGCTCCTTCACTGAATGTATACGTGTCTCCGTTTCTAACAATTGTTCTATCTCCAGTCATTTCTTCTATTTACATACATTAACCTCTCTATTTCAGACAATCTCCACATTCTAGCTGCTCATCATTCATTGCACATCCACTTCTCTGATTTTCAACAAATCTGCTCTTCTTTATATGCAAGTTCTCACTTTCTAGGAGTTGAACACATTCTGCACTCTTCCAGCTCCTCCGCATTCACCACAACTTCAATTGCTCCATATCCTTCAATTTCGCTAATGCTGCACCTCTGCATCTACCAAATGTCCAATTTTTCCAATGGATGAACTTCTAGCATTATTGCTGTCTACAGAACTTTCTCATTCTACATATTTGCCAAATCCATGCAATTCACTTCTTGAAGCTTTTGCTCCGTCTCTGAAAGTATAAACTTCTCCCTTTTCAACAATTGCTCTATCTCCACACCTTTCTTCTAATTACATACATTAACATCTCTATTTCAAACAATCTCCACATTTCCAGCTGCTCATTGTTCATTTCACAACCATTTCTCTCCTTTTCAAGAAATCTGCTTCTCTGCTCGTTTCCCGGTAATGCGCATTCATCGCAAGTTAAATTTCTCCATATCTTTCAATTTCGCTAATATTGCATCTCTCTATCTACCATACGCCCAATTTTTGCATTTGAACTAATTCTAGCATTACTTCTATCTACAGATCTTACTCATTCTACATATTTGCCAAATGCATGCAATTCACTTATTGAAGCTTGTGCTCCTTCACTGAAAGTATACGTTTCTCCGTTTCTAACAATTGCTCTATCTCAACTCATTTCATCGAGTTACATACATTAACATCTCTATTTCAGACAATCTCCACATTTTCAACTGCTCATCATTGATTTCGCATCCTCTTCTCTCCTTTGCAACAAATCTGCTTCTCTGCACTTTTGAATCTTCTCCGCAACTTCAATTTCTCCATATCGATGAGGTTCGCTAATACTGCATCTCTGTATCTACCAAACGCCCAATTTTCGCAATTGATCAAGTTCTTGCATTATTTCTATCCACAGATGTTACTCATTCTACGCATTTGCCAAATCCATGCAATTCACTTCTTGAAGCTTGTGCTCCTTCTTGAAAGTAAATGCTTCTCCATTTCGAAAAATCGCTCTATCTCCACTCATTTCTTTTATTTATACACATTAACATCTCTATTTCAAACAACGTCCACATTTCCAGCTGCTCATTATTCATTTGACATCCACTTCTCTCATTTTCAACAAATGTGCTTCTCTGCAATTTTGCAGCTTCTCCGCATTCACCGCAACTTCAATTTCTCCATATCTTTCAATTTCGTTAATTATGAATCTCTGTACCTACCAAACGCCCAATTTTTGCAATTGATCAAATTCTTGCATTATTTCTATCTACAAATGTTACTCATTCTACGTATATGCCAAATCCAAGCAATTCACTTCTTGAAGCTTGTGCTCCTTCTCTGAATGTAAAAGCATCTCCATTTCTAACAATCGCTCTATCTCCACTCATTTCTTTCATTTATACACATTAACATCTCTATTTCAGACAATCTCCACATTTTCAGCTGCTCATCATTCATTTCACATCCACTTCTCTCATATTCAACAAATGTGCTTCTCTCCAAATTTGCAGCTTCTCCGCATTCACCGCAACTTCAATTCTCCATATCTATCAAATTCGCTAATACTGCATCTCTGTATGTGCCAAACGTCCAACTTTTGCAATTGATCAAATTCTTGCCTTATTTCAATCTACAGATGTTACACATTCTAAATATTTGCCAAATCCATGCAATTCACTTCTTGAACCTTATGCTCCTTCTCTGAAAGTAAAAGCTTCTCCATTTCTACGAATCGCTCTATCTCCACTCATTTCTTCTATTTATATACATTAACATCTCTATTTCAAACAATCTCCACATTTCCAGCTGCTCATTATTCATTTCACATCCACTTCTCTCATTTTCAACAAATGTGCTTCTCTGCAATTCTGCAGCTTCTCCGCATTCACCGCAACTTCAATTTCTCCATATCTTTCAATTTCGCTAAATCTGCATCTCTGTACCTACCAAACGCACAATTTTTGCAATTGAACAAATTCTAGCATTATTTCTATCTACAGATGTTACTCATTCTACATATTTGCCAAATCCATGCAATTCACTTAATGAAGCTTGTGCTCCTTCACTGAAAGTATACGTATCTCCGTATCTAACAATTGCTCTATCTCCAGTCATTTCTTCGATTTACATACATTAACATCTCTATTTCAGACAATCTCCACATTTTCAACTGCTCATCATTGATTTCACATCCTCTTCTCTCCTTTTCAACAAATCTGCTTCTCCGCTCTTTTGCAGCTTCTCCGCAACTTCAATTTCTCCATATCGATGAGGTTCGCTAGTACTGCATCTCTGTATCTGCCAAACGCCCAATTTTTGCAATTGATCAAATTCTTGTATTATTTCTATCTACAGATGTTACTCAATCTACGCATTTGCCAAATCCATGCAATTCACTTCTTGAAGCTTGTGCTCCGTCACTGAATGTATACGTATCTCCGTTTCTAACAATTGCTCTATCTCCAGTCATTTCTTCGATTTACATACATTAACATCTCTATTTCAGACAATCTCCACATTCTAGCTGCTCATCATTCATTCCACATCCACTTCTCTGCTTTTCAACAAATCTGCTTTTCTGTATATGCATGTTCTCACTTTCTTGGAGTTGAACACATTCTGCACTCTTCCAGCTCCTCCGCATTCACCGCAACTTCAATTGCTCCATATCCTTCAATTTCGCTAATGCTGCATCTCTGCACCTACCAAATGTCCAATTTTTCCTATGGATGAAATCCTAGCATTATTCCTATCTACAGATGTCACTCATTCTACATATTTGCCAAATCCATGCAATTCACTTCTTGAAGCTTCTGCTCCTTCTCTGAAAGTTAAAGTTTCTCCATTTATAAAAATCGCTCTATCTCCACTCACTTCTTCTAACTACATACATTAACATCTCTATTTCAGACAATCTCCACATATTCAACTGCTCATCATTCATTTCACATCCTCTTCTCTCCTTTTCAACAAATCTGCTTCTCTGCACTTTTGCAGCTTCTCCGCAACTTCAATTTCTCCATATCGATGAGGTTCTCTAATACTGCATCTCTGTATCTACCAAACGCCCAATTTTTGCAATTGATCATATTCTAGCATTGTTTTTATCTATGGATGATACTCATTCTACGCATTTGCCAAATCCAATTTACTTCTTGAAGCTTGTGCTCCTTCTCTGAAAGTAAAAGCTTCTCATTTTCTAATAATCGCTCTATCTCCACTCATTTCTTTTATTTATACACATTAACATCTCTATTTCAAACAATCTCCACATTTCCAGCTGCTCATTATTCATTTCACATCCACTTCTCTCATTTTCAACATATGTGCTTCTCTGCAATTTTGCAGCTTCTCCGCATTCACCGCAACTTCAAGTTCTCCATATCTTTAATTTCCCTAATTCTGAATCTCTGTACCTACCTAACGCCCAATTTTTGCAATTGATCAAATTCTTGCATTATTTCTATCTACAGATGTTACTCATTCTACGTATTTGCCAAATCCATGCAATTCACTTCTTGAAGCTTGTGCTCCTTCTCTGAATGTAAAAGCATCTCCATTTCTAACAATCGCTCTATCTCCACTCATTTCTTTCATTTATACACATTAACATCTCTATTTCAGACAATCTCCACATTTTCCACTGCTCATCATTCATTTCACATCCACTTCTCTCATTTTCAACAAATGTGCTTCTCTGCAAATTTGCAGCTTCTACGCATTCACCGCAACTTCAATTCTCCATATCTATCAAATTTGCTAATACTGCATCTCTGTATGTACCACACGTCCAGCTTTTGCAATTGATCAAATTCTTGCCTTATTTCAATCTACAGATGTTACTCATTCTAAATATTTGCCAAATCCATGCAATTCACTTCTTGAAGCTTGTGCTCCTTATCTGAAAGTAAAAGCTTCTCCATTTCTACGAATCGCTCTATCTCCACTCATTTCTTCTATTTATATACATTAACATCTCTATTTCAAACAATCTCCACATTTCCAGTTGCTCATTATTCATTTCACTTCCACTTCTCTCATTTTCAACAAATGTGCTTCTCTGCAATTCTGCAGCTTCTCCACATTCATCGACACTTCAATTTCTCCATGTCTTTCAATTTCGCTAAATCTGCATCTCTGTACCTACCAAACGCCCAATTTTTGCAATTGAACAAATTCTAGCATTATTTCTATCTACAGATGTTACTCATTCTACATATTTGCCAAATCCTTGCAATTCACTTATTGAAGCTTGTGCTCCTTCACTGAATGTACACGTATCTCCGTTTCTAACAATTGCTCTATCTCCAGTCATTTCTTCGATTTACATACATTAACATCTCTATTTCAGACAATCTCCACATTCTAGCTGCTCATCATTCATTGCACATCCACTTCTCTGCTTTTCAACAAATCTGCTTTTCTGTGTATGCAAGTTCTCACTTTCTAGGAGTTGAACACATTCTGCACTCTTCCAGCTCCACCGCATTCACCGCAACTTCAATTGCTACATATCCTTCAATTTCGCTAATGCTGCATCTCTGCACCTACCAAATGTACAATTTTTCCAATGGATGAAATTCTAGCATTATTCCTATCTACAGATCTTTCTCATTCTACATATTTGCCAAATCCATGCAATTCGTTCTTGAAGCTTGTGCTTCTTCTCTGAAAGTTGAAGCTTCTCCATTTCTAAAAATCGCTCTCTCTCCACTCATTTATTCTGATTACATACATTAACATCACTATTTCAAACAATCTCCACAATTCCAGCTGCTCATTATTCATTTCACAACCATTTCCCTACTTTTCAAGTAATCTGCTTCTCTGCTCTTTTCGCGCTTCTCCGCATTGACCGCAACTTCAATTTCGCCATAACGTTCAATTTCGCTAATACTGCATCTCTGTACCTACCAAACGCCCAATTTTTCCAATTGATCAAATTCTAGGATTATTTCTAGCTGCACATGTTACTGATTCTACATATTTGCCAAATCCATGCAATACACTTCTTGAATCTTGTGCTCCTTCACTGAAAGTATACGTTTCTCCGTTTCTAACAATGGCTCTATCTCCAGTCATTTCTTCGATTTACATAAATTAACATCTCTATTTCAGGCATTCTCCACGTTTTCAACTGCTCATCATTCATTTCACATCCTCTTCTCTCCTTTTCAACTAATCGGCTTCTCTGCACTTTCTCTGCATCTATCTACAGATGTCACTCATTCTACATATTTGCCAAATCCATGCAATTCACTTATTGAAGCTTGTGCTCCTTCACTGAAAGTATCCGTTTCTCCGTTTCTAACAATGGCTCTATCTCCAGTCATTTCTTCGATTTACATAAATTAACATCTCTATTTCAGGCATTCTCCACATTATCAACTGCTCACCATTCATTTCACATCCTCTTCTCTCCTTTTCAACTAATCGGCTTCTCTGCACTTTCTCTGCATCTATCTACAGATGTCACTCATTCTACATATTTGCCAAATCCATGCAATTCACTTCTTCAAGCTTCTGCTCCTTCTCTGAAAGTAAAAGCTTCTCCATTTCTAAAAATCGCTCTATCTCCACTCATTTCTTCTCATTACATACATTAACATCTCTATTTCAAACAAACTCCACATTTCTAGTTAGTCATTATTCATTGCACATCCTCTTCTCTCCTTTTCAACAAATCTGCTTCTCTGTATATGCAAGTTCTCGCTTTCTTGGAGTTGAGCACATGCTGCACTCTTCCAGCTCCTCCACATTCACCGCAAGTTCAATTGCTCCATAATCTTCAATTTCGCTAATGCTGCATCTCTGCATCTACCAAATGTCCAATTTGTCCAATTGATCAAATTCTAGCATTATTCCTATCTACAGATCTTTCTCATTCTACATATTTGCCAAATGCATGAAATTCACTTCTTGAAGCTTGTGCTCCTTCTCTGAAATTAAGAGCTTCTCCATTTCTAACAATTGCTCTATCTCAACTCATTTCTTCGAGTTACATACATTAACATCTCTATTTCAGACAATCTCCACATTTTCAACTGCTCATCATTCATTTCTTCTCTCCTTTTCAACAAATCTGGTTCTCTGCACTTTTGCAGCTTCTCCGCAACTTCAATTTCTCCATATCGATGACGTTCGCTAATACTGCCTCTCTGTACCTACCAAACGCCCAATTTTTCGAATTGATCAAATTCTAGCATTATTTCTATCTGCACATGTTACTAATTCTACATATTTGCCAAATCCATGCAATTCACTTATTGAAGCTTGTGCTCCTTCACTGAAAGTATCCGTTTCTCCGTTTCGAACAATTGCTCTATCTCCATTCATTTCTTCGATTTACAATCATTAACATCTCTATGTCAGTCCATCTCCACATTCTAGCTTCTCATCATTCATTGCACATCCACTTCCCTGCTTTTCAACATATCTGCTTGTCTTGTATATGCAAGTTCACACTTTCTTGGAGTTGAACATATTCTGCACTCTTCCAGCTCCTTCGCATTCACCGCAACTTCAATTGCTCCATATCCATCAATCTCGCTAATGCTGCATCTCTGCATTTACCAAATGACCAATTTTTCCAATTGATCAAATTCTAGCATTATTCCTATCTACAGAACTTTCTCATTCTACATATTTGCTAAATGCATGAAATTCACTTCTTGAAGCTTGTGCTCCTTCTCTGAATGTAAAAGATTCACCATTTCTAACAATTGCTCTATCTCAACTCATTTCTTCGAGTTACATGCATTAACATCTCTATTTCAGACAATCTCCACATTTTCAACTGCACATCATTCATTTCACATCCTCTCCTCTCCTTTTCAACAAATCTGCTTCTCTGCACTTTTGCAGCTTCTCCGCAAATTCAATTTCTCCATACCTATCAAAATCGCTAATACTGCATCTCTGTATGTACCAAACTCCCAATCTTTGCAATTGATCAAATTCTAGCATTATTTTTATCTACAGATGTTTACTCAGTCTACATATTTGCCAAATCCATGCAATTCACTTCTTGAAGCTTGTACTCCGGCTCTGAAAGGATAAGCTTCTCCATTTTCAACAATTGCTCTATCTCCACTCATTTCTTCGAGTTACATACATTACATCTCTATTTCAGGCAATCTCTACGTTTCTAGCTACTCATTATTCATTTCACATCCACTTCTCTCCTTTTCAACAAATCTGCTTCTCTGTATATGCAAGTTCTCGCTTTCTTGGAGTTGAGCACATTCTGCACTCTTCCAGCTCCTCCGCATTCACCGTAACTTCAATTGCTCCATATCCTTCAATTTCGCTAATGCTGCATCTCAGCGTCCACATAATGCCCAATTTATCCAATTGATCAAATTCTAGCATTATTCCTATCTACAGACCTTTCTCATTCTACATATTTGCCAAATGCATGAATTTCACTTCTTGAAGCTTGTGCTCCTTCTCTGAAAGTAAAAGCTTGTCCATTTCTAACAATTGCTCTATCTCAACTTATTTCTACGAGTTACATTCATTAACATCTCTATTTCAGACAATCTCCACATTTTCAACTGCTTGTCATTCATTTCACATCCTCTTCTCTACTTTTCAACAAATCTGCTTCTCTGCACTTTTGCAGCCTCTCCGCAACGTCAATTCCTCCAGATCTATCAAATTCGCTAATACTCCTACTCTGTATGTACCAAACGTCCAACTTTTGCAATTGATCAAATTCTTGCCTTATTTCAATCTACAGATGTTACTCATTCTAAATATTTGCCAAATCCTAGCAATTCACTTATTGAAGCTTGTGCTCCTTCTCTGAATGAGAAAGCTTCTCCATTTCTAACAATCGCCCTATCTCCACTCATTTCTTTTATTAATACACATTAACATCTCTATTTCAGACAATCTCCACATTTTCAACTGCTCATCATTCATTTCACATTCACTTCTCTCCGTTTCAACAAATCTGCTTCTCTGCACTTTTGCAGCTTCTCCGCATTCACCGCAACTTCAATTTCTCCATATCTTTCAATTTCGCTAAATATTTGAAATAGAGATGTTAATGTATATAAATAGAAGAAATGATTGGAGATAGAGCGATTCTTAGAAATGGAGAAGCATTTACTTTCAGATTCGCTAAATCTGCTTCGCTGTACCTACCAAACGCCCAATTTTTGCAATTGAACAAATTCTAGCATTATTTCTATCTACAGATGTTAATCATTCTACATATTTGCCAAATCCATGCAATTTACTTCTTGAAGTTGTGTTCCTTCTCTGAAAGTAAAAGCTTCTCCATTTATAAAAATCGCTCTATCTCCACTCATTTCTTCTAATTACGTACATTAACATCTCTATTTCAAACAATCTCCACAATTCCAACTGCTCATTATTCATTTCACAACCATTTCTCTCCTTTTCAAGAAATCTGCTTCTCTGCTTATTTCCCGCTTCTCCGCATTCACCGCAACTTCAATTTCTCCATGTCATTCAATTTTGCTAATACTGCATCTCTGTATCTACCAAACGCCCAATTTTTGCAATTGATCAAATTCTAGCATTATTTCTATCTACAGATGTCACTCATTCTGCATATTTGCCAAATCCATGCAATTCAATTCTTGAAGCGTGTGCTCCTGCTCTGAAAGGATAAGCATCTCCATTTTCAACAATTGCTCTATCTCCACTCATTTCTTCGAGTTACATACATTACATCTCTATTTCTGGCAATCTCCACATTTCTAGCCACTCATTATTCATTTCACATCCACTTCTCTCCATTTCAACAAATCTGCTTCTCTGTATATGCAAGTTCTCGCTTTCTTGGAGTTGAGCACATTCTGCACTCTTCCAGCTCCTCCGCATTCACCGTAACTTCAATTGCTCCATATCCTTCAATTTCGCTAATGCTGCATCTCAGCGTCCACAAAATGTCCAATTTTTCCAATTCATCAAATTCTAGCATTATTCCTATCTACAGATCTTTCTCATTCTACATATTTGCCAAATGCATGAAATTCACTTCTTGAAGCTTGTGCTCCTTCTCTGAAAGTAAAAGCTTGTCCATTTCTAACAATTGTCTATCTCAACTCATTTCTACGAGTTACATTCATTAACATCTCTATTTCAGACATTCTCCACATTTTCAACTGCTCATCATTCATTTCACATCCTCTTCTCTCCTTTTCAACAAATCTGCTTCTCTGCACTTTTGCAGCTTCTCCGCAACTTCAATTTCTCCATTTCTATGACATTCGCTAATACTGCATCTCTGTTTCTACCAAACGCCCAATTTTTGCAATTGATCAAATTCTAGCATTATTTCTATCTACAGATGTTACTCATTCTACATATTTGCCAAATCCATGCAATTCACTTCTTGAAGCTTGTGCTCCTTCACTGAAAGTATACGTTTCTCCGTTTCTAACAATGGCTCTATCTCCAGTCATTTCTTCGATTTACATAAATTAACATCTCTATTTCAGGCATTCTCCACATTTTCAACTGCTCATCATTCATTTCACATCCTCTTCTCTCCTTTTCAACTAATCGGCTTCTCTGCACTTTCTCTGCATCTATCTACAGATGTCACTCATTCTACATATTTGCCAAATCCATGCAATTCACTTATTGAAGCTTGTGCTCCTTCACTGAAAGTATACGTTTCTCCGTTTCTAACAATGGCTCTATCTCCAGTCATTTCTTCGATTTACATAAATTAACATCTCTATTTCAGGCATTCTCCACATTTTCAACTGCTCATCATTCATTTCACATCCTCTTCTCTCCTTTTCAACTAATCGGCTTCTCTGCACTTTCTCTGCATCTATCTACAGATGTCACTCATTCTACATATTTGCCAGATCCATGCAATTCACTTCTTCAAGCTTCTGCTCCTTCTCTGAAAGTAAAAGCTTCTCCATTTCTAAAAATCGCTCTATCTCCACTCATTTCTTCTCATTACATACATTAACATCTCTATTTCAAACAAACTCCACATTTCTAGTTAGTCATTATTCATTGCACATCCTCTTCTCTCCTTTTCAACAAATCTGCTTCTCTGTATATGCAAGTTCTCGCTTTCTTGGAGTTGAGCACATGCTGCACTCTTCCAGCTCCTCCACATTCACCGCAAGTTCAATTGCTCCATAATCTTCAATTTCGCTAATGCTGCATCTCTGCATCTACCAAATGTCCAATTTGTCCAATTGATCAAATTCTAGCATTATTCCTATCTACAGATCTTTCTCATTCTACATATTTGCCAAATGCATGAAATTCACTTCTTGAAGCTTGTGCTCCTTCTCTGAAATTAAGAGCTTCTCCATTTCTAACAATTGCTCTATCTCAACTCATTTCTTCGAGTTACATACATTAACATCTCTATTTCAGACAATCTCCACATTTTCAACTGCTCATCATTCATTTCTTCTCTCCTTTTCAACAAATCTGGTTCTCTGCACTTTTGCAGCTTCTCCGCAACTTCAATTTCTCCATATCGATGACGTTCGCTAATACTGCCTCTCTGTACCTACCAAACGCCCAATTTTTCGAATTGATCAAATTCTAGCATTATTTCTATCTGCACATGTTACTAATTCTACATATTTGCCAAATCCATGCAATTCACTTATTGAAGCTTGTGCTCCTTCACTGAAAGTATACGTTTCTCCGTTTCTAACAATTGCTCTATCTCCAGTCATTTCTTCGATTTACATAAATTAACATCTCTATTTCAGGCATTCTCCACATTTTCAACTGCTCATCATTCATTTCACATCCTCTTCTCTCCTTTTCAACTAATCGGCTTCTCTGCACTTTCTCTGCATCTATCTACAGATGTCACTCATTCTACATATTTGCCAAATCCATGCAATTCACTTATTGAAGCTTGTGCTCCTTCACTGAAAGTATACGTTTCTCCGTTTCTAACAATGGCTCTATCTCCAGTCATTTCTTCGATTTACATAAATTAGCATCTCTATTTCAGGCATTCTCCACATTTTCAACTGCTCATCATTCATTTCACATCCTCTTCTCTCCTTTTCAACTAATCGGCTTCTCTGCACTTTCTCTGCATCTATCTACAGATGTCACTCATTCTACATATTTGCCAAATCCATGCAATTCACTTCTTCAATCTTCTGCTCCTTCTCTGAAAGTAAAAGCTTCTCCATTTCTAAAAATCGCTCTATCTCCACTCATTTCTTCTCATTACATACATTAACATCTCTATTTCAAACAAACTCCACATTTCTAGTTAGTCATTATTCATTGCACATCCTCTTCTCTCCTTTTCAACAAATCTGCTTCTCTGTATATGCAAGTTCTCGCTTTCTTGGAGTTGAGCACATGCTGCACTCTTCCAGCTCCTCCACATTCACCGCAAGTTCAATTGCTCCATAATCTTCAATTTCGCTAATGATGCATCTCTGCATCTACCAAATGTCCAATTTGTCCAATTGATCAAATTCTAGCATTATTTCTATCTGCACATGTTACTAATTCTACATATTTGCCAAATCCATGCAATTCACTTATTGAAGCTTGTGCTCCTTCACTGAAAGTATCCGTTTCTCCGTTTCGAACAATTGCTCTATCTCCATTCATTTCTTCGATTTACAATCATTAACATCTCTATGTCAGTCCATCTCCACATTCTAGCTTCTCATCATTCATTGCACATCCACTTCCCTGCTTTTCAACATATCTGCTTGTCTTGTATATGCAAGTTCACACTTTCTTGGAGTTGAACATATTCTGCACTCTTCCAGCTCCTTCGCATTCACCGCAACTTCAATTGCTCCATATCCATCAATCTCGCTAATGCTGCATCTCTGCATTTACCAAATGACCAATTTTTCCAATTGATCAAATTCTAGCATTATTCCTATCTACAGAACTTTCTCATTCTACATATTTGCTAAATGCATGAAATTCACTTCTTGAAGCTTGTGCTCCTTCTCTGAATGTAAAAGATTCACCATTTCTAACAATTGCTCTATCTCAACTCATTTCTTCGAGTTACATGCATTAACATCTCTATTTCAGACAATCTCCACATTTTCAACTGCACATCATTCATTTCACATCCTCTCCTCTCCTTTTCAACAAATCTGCTTCTCTGCACTTTTGCAGCTTCTCCGCAAATTCAATTTCTCCATACCTATCAAAATCGCTAATACTGCATCTCTGTATGTACCAAACTCCCAATCTTTGCAATTGATCAAATTCTAGCATTATTTTTATCTACAGATGTTACTCAGTCTACATATTTGCCAAATCCATGCAATTCACTTCTTGAAGCTTGTACTCCGGCTCTGAAAGGATAAGCTTCTCCATTTTCAACAATTGCTCTATCTCCACTCATTTCTTCGAGTTACATACATTACATCTCTATTTCAGGCAATCTCTACGTTTCTAGCTACTCATTATTCATTTCACATCCACTTCTCTCCTTTTCAACAAATCTGCTTCTCTGTATATGCAAGTTCTCGCTTTCTTGGAGTTGAGCACATTCTGCACTCTTCCAGCTCCTCCGCATTCACCGTAACTTCAATTGCTCCATATCCTTCAATTTCGCTAATGCTGCATCTCAGCGTCCACATAATGCCCAATTTATCCAATTGATCAAATTCTAGCATTATTCCTATCTACAGACCTTTCTCATTCTACATATTTGCCAAATGCATGAATTTCACTTCTTGAAGCTTGTGCTCCTTCTCTGAAAGTAAAAGCTTGTCCATTTCTAACAATTGCTCTATCTCAACTTATTTCTACGAGTTACATTCATTAACATCTCTATTTCAGACAATCTCCACATTTTCAACTGCTTGTCATTCATTTCACATCCTCTTCTCTACTTTTCAACAAATCTGCTTCTCTGCACTTTTGCAGCCTCTCCGCAACGTCAATTCCTCCAGATCTATCAAATTCGCTAATACTCCTACTCTGTATGTACCAAACGTCCAACTTTTGCAATTGATCAAATTCTTGCCTTATTTCAATCTACAGATGTTACTCATTCTAAATATTTGCCAAATCCTAGCAATTCACTTATTGAAGCTTGTGCTCCTTCTCTGAATGAGAAAGCTTCTCCATTTCTAACAATCGCCCTATCTCCACTCATTTCTTTTATTAATACACATTAACATCTCTATTTCAGACAATCTCCACATTTTCAACTGCTCATCATTCATTTCACATTCACTTCTCTCCGTTTCAACAAATCTGCTTCTCTGCACTTTTGCAGCTTCTCCGCATTCACCGCAACTTCAATTTCTCCATATCTTTCAATTTCGCTAAATATTTGAAATAGAGATGTTAATGTATATAAATAGAAGAAATGATTGGAGATAGAGCGATTCTTAGAAATGGAGAAGCATTTACTTTCAGATTCGCTAAATCTGCTTCGCTGTACCTACCAAACGCCCAATTTTTGCAATTGAACAAATTCTAGCATTATTTCTATCTACAGATGTTAATCATTCTACATATTTGCCAAATCCATGCAATTTACTTCTTGAAGTTGTGTTCCTTCTCTGAAAGTAAAAGCTTCTCCATTTATAAAAATCGCTCTATCTCCACTCATTTCTTCTAATTACGTACATTAACATCTCTATTTCAAACAATCTCCACAATTCCAACTGCTCATTATTCATTTCACAACCATTTCTCTCCTTTTCAAGAAATCTGCTTCTCTGCTTATTTCCCGCTTCTCCGCATTCACCGCAACTTCAATTTCTCCATGTCATTCAATTTCGCTAATACTGCATCTCTGTATCTACCAAACGCCCAATTTTTGCAATTGATCAAATTCTAGCATTATTTCTATCTACAGATGTCACTCATTCTGCATATTTGCCAAATCCATGCAATTCACTTCTTGAAGCGTGTGAAAGGATAAGCATCTCCATTTTCAACAATTGCTCTATCTCCACTCATTTCTTCGAGTTACATACATTACATCTCTATTTCTGGCAATCTCCACATTTCTAGCCACTCATTATTCATTTCACATCCACTTCTCTCCATTTCAACAAATCTGCTTCTCTGTATATGCAAGTTCTCGCTTTCTTGGAGTTGAGCACATTCTGCACTCTTCCAGCTCCTCCGCATTCACCGTAACTTCAATTGCTCCATATCCTTCAATTTCGCTAATGCTGCATCTCAGCGTCCACAAAATGTCCAATTTTTCCAATTCATCAAATTCTAGCATTATTCCTATCTACAGATCTTTCTCATTCTACATATTTGCCAAATGCATGAAATTCACTTCTTGAAGCTTGTGCTCCTTCTCTGAAAGTAAAAGCTTGTCCATTTCTAACAATTGTCTATCTCAACTCATTTCTACGAGTTACATTCATTAACATCTCTATTTCAGACATTCTCCACATTTTCAACTGCTCATCATTCATTTCACATCCTCTTCTCTCCTTTTCAACAAATCTGCTTCTCTGCACTTTTGCAGCTTCTCCGCAACTTCAATTTCTCCATTTCTATGACATTCGCTAATACTGCATCTCTGTTTCTACCAAACGCCCAATTTTTGCAATTGATCAAATTCTAGCATTATTTCTATCTACAGATGTTACTCATTCTACATATTTGCCAAATCCATGCAATTCACTTCTTGAAGCTTGTGCTCCTTCACTGAAAGTATACGTTTCTCCGTTTCTAACAATGGCTCTATCTCCAGTCATTTCTTCGATTTACATAAATTAACATCTCTATTTCAGGCATTCTCCACATTTTCAACTGCTCATCATTCATTTCACATCCTCTTCTCTCCTTTTCAACTAATCGGCTTCTCTGCACTTTCTCTGCATCTATCTACAGATGTCACTCATTCTACATATTTGCCAAATCCATGCAATTCACTTATTGAAGCTTGTGCTCCTTCACTGAAAGTATACGTTTCTCCGTTTCTAACAATGGCTCTATCTCCAGTCATTTCTTCGATTTACATAAATTAACATCTCTATTTCAGGCATTCTCCACATTTTCAACTGCTCATCATTCATTTCACATCCTCTTCTCTCCTTTTCAACTAATCGGCTTCTCTGCACTTTCTCTGCATCTATCTACAGATGTCACTCATTCTACATATTTGCCAGATCCATGCAATTCACTTCTTCAAGCTTCTGCTCCTTCTCTGAAAGTAAAAGCTTCTCCATTTCTAAAAATCGCTCTATCTCCACTCATTTCTTCTCATTACATACATTAACATCTCTATTTCAAACAAACTCCACATTTCTAGTTAGTCATTATTCATTGCACATCCTCTTCTCTCCTTTTCAACAAATCTGCTTCTCTGTATATGCAAGTTCTCGCTTTCTTGGAGTTGAGCACATGCTGCACTCTTCCAGCTCCTCCACATTCACCGCAAGTTCAATTGCTCCATAATCTTCAATTTCGCTAATGCTGCATCTCTGCATCTACCAAATGTCCAATTTGTCCAATTGATCAAATTCTAGCATTATTCCTATCTACAGATCTTTCTCATTCTACATATTTGCCAAATGCATGAAATTCACTTCTTGAAGCTTGTGCTCCTTCTCTGAAATTAAGAGCTTCTCCATTTCTAACAATTGCTCTATCTCAACTCATTTCTTCGAGTTACATACATTAACATCTCTATTTCAGACAATCTCCACATTTTCAACTGCTCATCATTCATTTCTTCTCTCCTTTTCAACAAATCTGGTTCTCTGCACTTTTGCAGCTTCTCCGCAACTTCAATTTCTCCATATCGATGACGTTCGCTAATACTGCCTCTCTGTACCTACCAAACGCCCAATTTTTCGAATTGATCAAATTCTAGCATTATTTCTATCTGCACATGTTACTAATTCTACATATTTGCCAAATCCATGCAATTCACTTATTGAAGCTTGTGCTCCTTCACTGAAAGTATACGTTTCTCCGTTTCTAACAATTGCTCTATCTCCAGTCATTTCTTCGATTTACATAAATTAACATCTCTATTTCAGGCATTCTCCACATTTTCAACTGCTCATCATTCATTTCACATCCTCTTCTCTCCTTTTCAACTAATCGGCTTCTCTGCACTTTCTCTGCATCTATCTACAGATGTCACTCATTCTACATATTTGCCAAATCCATGCAATTCACTTATTGAAGCTTGTGCTCCTTCACTGAAAGTATACGTTTCTCCGTTTCTAACAATGGCTCTATCTCCAGTCATTTCTTCGATTTACATAAATTAGCATCTCTATTTCAGGCATTCTCCACATTTTCAACTGCTCATCATTCATTTCACATCCTCTTCTCTCCTTTTCAACTAATCGGCTTCTCTGCACTTTTGCAGCTTCTCCGCATTCACCGCAACTTCAATTTCTCCATATCTTTCAATTTCGCTAAATATTTGAAATAGAGATGTTAATGTATATAAATAGAAGAAATGATTGGAGATAGAGCGATTCTTAGAAATGGAGAAGCATTTACTTTCAGATTCGCTAAATCTGCTTCGCTGTACCTACCAAACGCCCAATTTTTGCAATTGAACAAATTCTAGCATTATTTCTATCTACAGATGTTAATCATTCTACATATTTGCCAAATCCATGCAATTTACTTCTTGAAGTTGTGTTCCTTCTCTGAAAGTAAAAGCTTCTCCATTTATAAAAATCGCTCTATCTCCACTCATTTCTTCTAATTACGTACATTAACATCTCTATTTCAAACAATCTCCACAATTCCAACTGCTCATTATTCATTTCACAACCATTTCTCTCCTTTTCAAGAAATCTGCTTCTCTGCTTATTTCCCGCTTCTCCGCATTCACCGCAACTTCAATTTCTCCATGTCATTCAATTTTGCTAATACTGCATCTCTGTATCTACCAAACGCCCAATTTTTGCAATTGATCAAATTCTAGCATTATTTCTATCTACAGATGTCACTCATTCTGCATATTTGCCAAATCCATGCAATTCACTTCTTGAAGCGTGTGCTCCTGCTCTGAAAGGATAAGCATCTCCATTTTCAACAATTGCTCTATCTCCACTCATTTCTTCGAGTTACATACATTACATCTCTATTTCTGGCAATCTCCACATTTCTAGCCACTCATTATTCATTTCACATCCACTTCTCTCCATTTCAACAAATCTGCTTCTCTGTATATGCAAGTTCTCGCTTTCTTGGAGTTGAGCACATTCTGCACTCTTCCAGCTCCTCCGCATTCACCGTAACTTCAATTGCTCCATATCCTTCAATTTCGCTAATGCTGCATCTCAGCGTCCACAAAATGTCCAATTTTTCCAATTCATCAAATTCTAGCATTATTCCTATCTACAGATCTTTCTCATTCTACATATTTGCCAAATGCATGAAATTCACTTCTTGAAGCTTGTGCTCCTTCTCTGAAAGTAAAAGCTTGTCCATTTCTAACAATTGTCTATCTCAACTCATTTCTACGAGTTACATTCATTAACATCTCTATTTCAGACATTCTCCACATTTTCAACTGCTCATCATTCATTTCACATCCTCTTCTCTCCTTTTCAACAAATCTGCTTCTCTGCACTTTTGCAGCTTCTCCGCAACTTCAATTTCTCCATTTCTATGACATTCGCTAATACTGCATCTCTGTTTCTACCAAACGCCCAATTTTTGCAATTGATCAAATTCTAGCATTATTTCTATCTACAGATGTTACTCATTCTACATATTTGCCAAATCCATGCAATTCACTTCTTGAAGCTTGTGCTCCTTCACTGAAAGTATACGTTTCTCCGTTTCTAACAATGGCTCTATCTCCAGTCATTTCTTCGATTTACATAAATTAACATCTCTATTTCAGGCATTCTCCACATTTTCAACTGCTCATCATTCATTTCACATCCTCTTCTCTCCTTTTCAACTAATCGGCTTCTCTGCAATTTCTCTGCATCTATCTACAGATGTCACTCATTCTACATATTTGCCAAATCCATGCAATTCACTTATTGAAGCTTGTGCTCCTTCACTGAAAGTATACGTTTCTCCGTTTCTAACAATGGCTCTATCTCCAGTCATTTCTTCGATTTACATAAATTAACATCTCTATTTCAGGCATTCTCCACATTTTCAACTGCTCATCATTCATTTCACATCCTCTTCTCTCCTTTTCAACTAATCGGCTTCTCTGCACTTTCTCTGCATCTATCTACAGATGTCACTCATTCTACATATTTGCCAGATCCATGCAATTCACTTCTTCAAGCTTCTGCTCCTTCTCTGAAAGTAAAAGCTTCTCCATTTCTAAAAATCGCTCTATCTCCACTCATTTCTTCTCATTACATACATTAACATCTCTATTTCAAACAAACTCCACATTTCTAGTTAGTCATTATTCATTGCACATCCTCTTCTCTCCTTTTCAACAAATCTGCTTCTCTGTATATGCAAGTTCTCGCTTTCTTGGAGTTGAGCACATGCTGCACTCTTCCAGCTCCTCCACATTCACCGCAAGTTCAATTGCTCCATAATCTTCAATTTCGCTAATGCTGCACCTCTGCATCTACCAAATGTCCAATTTGTCCAATTGATCAAATTCTAGCATTATTCCTATCTACAGATCTTTCTCATTCTACATATTTGCCAAATGCATGAAATTCACTTCTTGAAGCTTGTGCTCCTTCTCTGAAATTAAGAGCTTCTCCATTTCTAACAATTGCTCTATCTCAACTCATTTCTTCGAGTTACATACATTAACATCTCTATTTCAGACAATCTCCACATTTTCAAATGCTCATCATTCATTTCTTCTCTCCTTTTCAACAAATCTGGTTCTCTGCACTTTTGCAGCTTCTCCGCAACTTCAATTTCTCCATATCGATGACGTTCGCTAATACTGCCTCTCTGTACCTACCAAACGCCCAATTTTTCGAATTGATCAAATTCTAGCATTATTTCTATCTGCACATGTTACTCATTCTACATATTTGCCAAATCCATGCAATTCACTTCTTGAAGCTTGTGCTCCTTCACTGAAAGTATACGTTTCTCCGTTTCTAACAATGGCTCTATCTCCAGTCATTTCTTCGATTTACATAAATTAACATCTCTATTTCAGGCATTCTCCACATTTTCAACTGCTCATCATTCATTTCACATCCTCTTCTCTCCTTTTCAACTAATCGGCTTCTCTGCACTTTCTCTGCATCTATCTACAGATGTCACTCATTCTACATATTTGCCAAATCCATGCAATTCACTTATTGAAGCTTGTGCTCCTTCACTGAAAGTATACGTTTCTCCGTTTCTAACAATGGCTCTATCTCCAGTCATTTCTTCGATTTACATAAATTAACATCTCTATTTCAGGCATTCTCCACATTTTCAACTGCTCATCATTCATTTCACATCCTCTTCTCTCCTTTTCAACTAATCGGCTTCTCTGCACTTTCTCTGCATCTATCTACAGATGTCACTCATTCTACATATTTGCCAGATCCATGCAATTCACTTCTTCAAGCTTCTGCTCCTTCTCTGAAAGTAAAAGCTTCTCCATTTCTAAAAATCGCTCTATCTCCACTCATTTCTTCTCATTACATACATTAACATCTCTATTTCAAACAAACTCCACATTTCTAGTTAGTCATTATTCATTGCACATCCTCTTCTCTCCTTTTCAACAAATCTGCTTCTCTGTATATGCAAGTTCTCGCTTTCTTGGAGTTGAGCACATGCTGCACTCTTCCAGCTCCTCCACATTCACCGCAAGTTCAATTGCTCCATAATCTTCAATTTCGCTAATGCTGCATCTCTGCATCTACCAAATGTCCAATTTGTCCAATTGATCAAATTCTAGCATTATTCCTATCTACAGATCTTTCTCATTCTACATATTTGCCAAATGCATGAAATTCACTTCTTGAAGCTTGTGCTCCTTCTCTGAAATTAAGAGCTTCTCCATTTCTAACAATTGCTCTATCTCAACTCATTTCTTCGAGTTACATACATTAACATCTCTATTTCAGACAATCTCCACATTTTCAACTGCTCATCATTCATTTCTTCTCTCCTTTTCAACAAATCTGGTTCTCTGCACTTTTGCAGCTTCTCCGCAACTTCAATTTCTCCATATCGATGACGTTCGCTAATACTGCCTCTCTGTACCTACCAAACGCCCAATTTTTCGAATTGATCAAATTCTAGCATTATTTCTATCTGCACATGTTACTAATTCTACATATTTGCCAAATCCATGCAATTCACTTATTGAAGCTTGTGCTCCTTCACTGAAAGTATACGTTTCTCCGTTTCTAACAATTGCTCTATCTCCAGTCATTTCTTCGATTTACATAAATTAACATCTCTATTTCAGGCATTCTCCACATTTTCAACTGCTCATCATTCATTTCACATCCTCTTCTCTCCTTTTCAACTAATCGGCTTCTCTGCACTTTCTCTGCATCTATCTACAGATGTCACTCATTCTACATATTTGCCAAATCCATGCAATTCACTTATTGAAGCTTGTGCTCCTTCACTGAAAGTATACGTTTCTCCGTTTCTAACAATGGCTCTATCTCCAGTCATTTCTTCGATTTACATAAATTAGCATCTCTATTTCAGGCATTCTCCACATTTTCAACTGCTCATCATTCATTTCACATCCTCTTCTCTCCTTTTCAACTAATCGGCTTCTCTGCACTTTCTCTGCATCTATCTACAGATGTCACTCATTCTACATATTTGCCAAATCCATGCAATTCACTTCTTCAATCTTCTGCTCCTTCTCTGAAAGTAAAAGCTTCTCCATTTCTAAAAATCGCTCTATCTCCACTCATTTCTTCTCATTACATACATTAACATCTCTATTTCAAACAAACTCCACATTTCTAGTTAGTCATTATTCATTGCACATCCTCTTCTCTCCTTTTCAACAAATCTGCTTCTCTGTATATGCAAGTTCTCGCTTTCTTGGAGTTGAGCACATGCTGCACTCTTCCAGCTCCTCCACATTCACCGCAAGTTCAATTGCTCCATAATCTTCAATTTCGCTAATGATGCATCTCTGCATCTACCAAATGTCCAATTTGTCCAATTGATCAAATTCTAGCATTATTTCTATCTGCACATGTTACTAATTCTACATATTTGCCAAATCCATGCAATTCACTTATTGAAGCTTGTGCTCCTTCACTGAAAGTATCCGTTTCTCCGTTTCGAACAATTGCTCTATCTCCATTCATTTCTTCGATTTACAATCATTAACATCTCTATGTCAGTCCATCTCCACATTCTAGCTTCTCATCATTCATTGCACATCCACTTCCCTGCTTTTCAACATATCTGCTTGTCTTGTATATGCAAGTTCACACTTTCTTGGAGTTGAACATATTCTGCACTCTTCCAGCTCCTTCGCATTCACCGCAACTTCAATTGCTCCATATCCATCAATCTCGCTAATGCTGCATCTCTGCATTTACCAAATGACCAATTTTTCCAATTGATCAAATTCTAGCATTATTCCTATCTACAGAACTTTCTCATTCTACATATTTGCTAAATGCATGAAATTCACTTCTTGAAGCTTGTGCTCCTTCTCTGAATGTAAAAGATTCACCATTTCTAACAATTGCTCTATCTCAACTCATTTCTTCGAGTTACATGCATTAACATCTCTATTTCAGACAATCTCCACATTTTCAACTGCACATCATTCATTTCACATCCTCTCCTCTCCTTTTCAACAAATCTGCTTCTCTGCACTTTTGCAGCTTCTCCGCAAATTCAATTTCTCCATACCTATCAAAATCGCTAATACTGCATCTCTGTATGTACCAAACTCCCAATCTTTGCAATTGATCAAATTCTAGCATTATTTTTATCTACAGATGTTACTCAGTCTACATATTTGCCAAATCCATGCAATTCACTTCTTGAAGCTTGTACTCCGGCTCTGAAAGGATAAGCTTCTCCATTTTCAACAATTGCTCTATCTCCACTCATTTCTTCGAGTTACATACATTACATCTCTATTTCAGGCAATCTCTACGTTTCTAGCTACTCATTATTCATTTCACATCCACTTCTCTCCTTTTCAACAAATCTGCTTCTCTGTATATGCAAGTTCTCGCTTTCTTGGAGTTGAGCACATTCTGCACTCTTCCAGCTCCTCCGCATTCACCGTAACTTCAATTGCTCCATATCCTTCAATTTCGCTAATGCTGCATCTCAGCGTCCACATAATGCCCAATTTATCCAATTGATCAAATTCTAGCATTATTCCTATCTACAGACCTTTCTCATTCTACATATTTGCCAAATGCATGAATTTCACTTCTTGAAGCTTGTGCTCCTTCTCTGAAAGTAAAAGCTTGTCCATTTCTAACAATTGCTCTATCTCAACTTATTTCTACGAGTTACA
The DNA here is from genome assembly GCF_964194155.1 of Cetorhinus maximus. NCBI lineage: Eukaryota > Metazoa > Chordata > Chondrichthyes > Lamniformes > Cetorhinidae > Cetorhinus > Cetorhinus maximus. Next base: position 25,712,335 of record NC_135889.1, read on the forward strand.
TTCATTAACATCTCTATTTCAGACAATCTCCACATTTTCAACTGCTTGTCATTCATTTCACATCCTCTTCTCTACTTTTCAACAAATCTGCTTCTCTGCACTTTTGCAGCCTCTCCGCAACGTCAATTCCTCCCGATCTATCAAATTCGCTAATACTCCTACTCTGTATGTACCAAACGTCCAACTTTTGCAATTGATCAAATTCTTGCCTTATTTCAATCTACAGATGTTACTCATTCTAAATATTTGCCAAATCCTAGCAATTCACTTATTGAAGCTTGTGCTCCTTCTCTGAATGAGAAAGCTTCTCCATTTCTAACAATCGCCCTATCTCCACTCATTTCTTTTATTAATACACATTAACATCTCTATTTCAGACAATCTCCACATTTTCAACTGCTCATCATTCATTTCACATTCACTTCTCTCCGTTTCAACAAATCTGCTTCTCTGCACTTTTGCAGCTTCTCCGCATTCACCGCAACTTCAATTTCTCCATATCTTTCAATTTCGCTAAATATTTGAAATAGAGATGTTAATGTATATAAATAGAAGAAATGATTGGAGATAGAGCGATTCTTAGAAATGGAGAAGCATTTACTTTCAGATTCGCTAAATCTGCTTCGCTGTACCTACCAAACGCCCAATTTTTGCAATTGAACAAATTCTAGCATTATTTCTATCTACAGATGTTAATCATTCTACATATTTGCCAAATCCATGCAATTTACTTCTTGAAGTTGTGTTCCTTCTCTGAAAGTAAAAGCTTCTCCATTTATAAAAATCGCTCTATCTCCACTCATTTCTTCTAATTACGTACATTAACATCTCTATTTCAAACAATCTCCACAATTCCAACTGCTCATTATTCATTTCACAACCATTTCTCTCCTTTTCAAGAAATCTGCTTCTCTGCTTTTTTCCCGCTTCTCCGCATTCACCGCAACTTCAATTTCTCCATGTCATTCAATTTCGCTAATACTGCATCTCTGTATCTACCAAACGCCCAATTTTTGCAATTGATCAAATTCTAGCATTATTTCTATCTACAGATGTCACTCATTCTGCATATTTGCCAAATCCATGCAATTCACTTCTTGAAGCGTGTGCTCCTGCTCTGAAAGGATAAGCATCTCCATTTTCAACAATTGCTCTATCTCCACTCATTTCTTCGAGTTACATACATTACATCTCTATTTCTGGCAATCTCCACATTTCTAGCCACTCATTATTCATTTCACATCCACTTCTCTCCATTTCAACAAATCTGCTTCTCTGTATATGCAAGTTCTCGCTTTCTTGGAGTTGAGCACATTCTGCACTCTTCCAGCTCCTCCGCATTCACCGTAACTTCAATTGCTCCATATCCTTCAATTTCGCTAATGCTGCATCTCAGCGTCCACAAAATGTCCAATTTTTCCAATTCATCAAATTCTAGCATTATTCCTATCTACAGATCTTTCTCATTCTACATATTTGCCAAATGCATGAAATTCACTTCTTGAAGCTTGTGCTCCTTCTCTGAAAGTAAAAGCTTGTCCATTTCTAACAATTGTCTATCTCAACTCATTTCTACGAGTTACATTCATTAACATCTCTATTTCAGACATTCTCCACATTTTCAACTGCTCATCATTCATTTCACATCCTCTTCTCTCCTTTTCAGCAAATCTGCTTCTCTGCACTTTTGCAGCTTCTCCGCAACTTCAATTTCTCCATATCTATGATGTTCGCTAATACTCCATCTCTGTATCTACCAAACGCCCAATTTTTGCATTTGATCAAATTCTTGCATTATTTCTATCTACAGCTGTTACTGATTCTACGTATTTGCCAAATCCATGCCATTCACTTCTTGAAGCTTGTGCTCCTTTTCTGAAAGTAAAAGCTTCTCCATTTCTAAGAATCGCTCCATCTCCAGTCATTTCTTTTATTTATACACATTAACATTACTATTTCAAACAATCTCCTCATTTCCAGCTGCTCATTATTCATTTCACATCCACTTCTCTCATTTTCAACAAATGTGCATCTCTGCAATTTTGCAGGTTCTCCGCATTCACCGCAGCTTCAATTCCTCCATATCTATCAAATTCGCTAATACTGCATCTCTGTATGTACCAAACGTCCAACTTCTGCAATTGATCAAATTCTTGCCTTATTTCAATCTACAGATGTTACTCATTCTAAATATTTACCAAATCAATGCAATTCACTTCTTGAATCTTGTGCTCCGGCTCTGAAAATATAAGCTTCTCCATTTTCAACAATTGCTCTATCTCAACTCATTCCTTCGAGTTACATACATTAACATCTCTATTTCAGACAATCGCCACATTTCCAACTGCTCATCATTCATTTCTTCTCTCCTTTTCAACAAATCTGCTTCTCTGCACTTTTGCAGCTTCTCCGCAACTTCAATTTCTCCATTTCTATGACATTCGCTAATACTGCATCTCTGTTTCTACCAAACGCCCAATTTTTGCAATTGATCAAATTCTAGCATTATTTCTATCTGCACATGTTACTAATTCTACATATTTGCCAAATCCATGCAATTCACTTATTGAAGCTTGTGCTCCTTCACTGAAAGTATCCGTTTCTCCGTTTCGAACAATTGCTCTATCTCCATTCATTTCTTCGATTTACAATCATTAACATCTCTATGTCAGTCCATCTCCACATTCTAGCTTCTCATCATTCATTGCACATCCACTTCCCTGCTTTTCAACATATCTGCTTGTCTTGTATATGCAAGTTCACACTTTCTTGGAGTTGAACATATTCTGCACTCTTCCAGCTCCTTCGCATTCACCGCAACTTCAATTGCTCCATATCCATCAATCTCGCTAATGCTGCATCTCTGCATTTACCAAATGACCAATTTTTCCAATTGATCAAATTCTAGCATTATTCCTATCTACAGAACTTTCTCATTCTACATATTTGCTAAATGCATGAAATTCACTTCTTGAAGCTTGTGCTCCTTCTCTGAATGTAAAAGATTCACCATTTCTAACAATTGCTCTATCTCAACTCATTTCTTCGAGTTACATACATTAACATCTCTATTTCAGACAATCTCCACATTTTCAACTGCACATCATTCATTTCACATCCTCTCCTCTCCTTTTCAACAAATCTGCTTCTCTGCACTTTTGCAGCTTCTCCGCAAATTCAATTTCTCCATACCTATCAAAATCGCTAATACTGCATCTCTGTATGTACCAAACTCCCAATCTTTGCAATTGATCAAATTCTAGCATTATTTTTATCTACAGATCTTTCTCATTCTACATATTTGCCAATTGCATGAAATTCACTTCTTGAAGCTTGTGCTCCTTCTCTGAAAGTAAGAGCTTGTCCATTTCTAACAATTGCTCTATCTCAACTCATTTCTTCGAGTTACATACATTAACATCTCTATTTCAGACAATCTCCACATTTTCAACTGCTCATCATTCATTTCACATCCACTTCTCTCCGTTTCAACAAATCTGCTTCTCTGCACTTTTGCAGCTTCTCCGCAACTTCAATTTCTCCATATCTGTGAGGTTCGCTAATACTGCATCTCTGTATGTACCATACGCCCAATTTTTGCAATTGATCAAATTCTTGCATTAATTCTATCTACAGATGTTACTCATTCTACGTATTTGCCAAATCCATGCAATTCACTTCTTGAAGCTTGTGCTCCTTCTCTGAATGTAAAAGCTTCTCCATTTCTAACAATTGCTCTATCTCAACTCATTTCTTCGAGTTACATACATTAACATCTCTATTTCAGGCAATCTCCACATTTTCAACTGCTCATTATTCATTTCACATCCACTTCTCTCCGTTTCAACAAATCTGCTTCTCTGCTCTTTTGCAGCTTCTCCGCATTCACCGCAACTTCAATTGCTCCATATCTTTCAATTTCGTTAATATTGCATCTCTCTATCTACCAAAAGCCCAATTTTTGCAATTGATCAAATTCTAGCATTATTTCTATCTACAGATGTCACTCATTCTACATATTCGCCAAATCCATGCAATTCACTTCTTGAAGCTTCTGCTCCTTCTCTGAAAGTTAAAGTTTCTCCATTTATAAAAATCGCTATATCTCCACTCACTTCTTCTAATTACATACATTAACATCTCCATTTCAAACAATCTCCACATTTCCAGCTGATCATTGTTCATTTCACAACCATTTCTCTACTTTTCAAGAAATCTGCTTCTCTGCTCGTTTCCCGCTTCTCTGCTTTCACCGCAACTTCAATTTCCCCATAACGTTCAATTTCGCTAATACTGCATCTCTCTATTTACCAAACGCCCAATTTTTGCAATTGATCTAATTCTAGCATTATTTCTATCTACGGATGTTACTCATTCTACATATTTGCCAAATCCATGCAATTCACTTATTGAAGCTTGTGCTCCTTCTCTGAAAGTATACGTTTCTCCGTTTCTAACAATTGCTCTATCTCAACTCATTTCTTCGAGTTACTTACATTAACATCTCTAATTCAGACAATCTCCACATTTTCAACTGCTCATCATTCATTTCACATCCTCTTCTCTCCTTTTCAACAAATCTGCTTCTCTGCACTTTTGCAGCTTCTCCGCAACTTCAATTTCTCCATATCAATGAGGTTCGCTAATACTGCATCTCTGTATCTACCAAACGCCCAATTTTTGCAATTGATCAAATTCTTGCATTATTTCAATCTACAGATGTTACTCATTCTACGCATTTTCCAAATCCATGCAATTCACTTCTTCAAGCTTGTGCTCCTTGTCTGAAAGTAAAAGCTTCTCCATTTCTAACAATCGCTCTATCTCCACTCATTTCTTTTATTTATACACATTAACATCTCTATTTCAAACAATCTCCACATTTCCAGCTGCTCATTATTCATTTCACATCCACTTCTCTCATTTTCAACAAATGTGCTTCTCTGCAATTTTGCAGCTTCTCCGCATTCACCGCAACTTCAATTTCTCCATATCTTTCAATTTCGCTCATTCTGAATCTCAGTACCTACCAAACACCCAATTTTGCAATTGATCATATTCTAGCAATAATTTTATCTACAGATGTTACTCCTTCTACATATTTGCCAAATCCATGCAATTCACTTCTTGAAGCTTTTGCTCCGCCTCTGAAAGTATAAACTTCTCCATTTCTAACAATCGGTCTATCTTCAATCATTTCTTCCATTTATACACATTAACATCTTTATTTCAGACAATCTCCACATTTTCAACTGCTCATCATTCATTTCACATCCACTTCCCTCATTTTCAACAAATGTGCTTCTCTGCAATTTTGCAGCTTCTCCGCATTCACCGCAACTTCAGTTCCTCCATATCTATCAGATTCGCTAATACTGCATCTCTGTATGTACCAAACGGCCAATTTTTGCAAATGAACAAATTCTAGCATTATTTCTATCTACAGATGTTACTCATTCTACATATTTGCCAAATCCATGCAATTCACTTACTGAAGCTTGTGCTCCTTCACTGAATGTATACGTATCTCCGTATCTAACAATTGATCTATCTCCAGTCATTTCTTCGATTTCCATACATTAACATCTCTATTTCAGACAATCTCCACATTCTAGCTGCTCATCATTCATTGCACATCCGCTTCTCTGCTTTTCAACAAATCTGCTTTTCTGTATATGCAAGTTCTCACTTTCTTGGAGTTGAACACATTCTGCACTCTTCCAGCTCCTCTGCTTTCACCGCAACTTCAATTTCTCCATAACGTTCAATTTCGCTAATACTGCATCTCTCTATCTACCAACAGCCCAATTTTTGCAATTGATCAAATTCTTGCATTATTTCTATCTTCAGATGTTACTCATGCTACGAATTTGCCAAATCCATGCAATTCACTTCTTGAAGCTTGTGCTCCTTCTCTGAAAGTAAAAGCTTCTCCATTTCAAACAATCGATCTATCTCCACTCATTTCTTTTATTTCTACACATTAACATCTCTATTTCAAACAATATCCACATTTCCAGCTGCTCATTATTCATTTCAAATCCACTTCTCTCATTTTCAACAAATGTGCTTCTCTGCAATTTTGCAGCTTCTCCGCATTCACCGCAACTTCAATTCCTCCATATCTATCAAATTCGCTAATACTGCATCTCTGTATGTACCAAACGTCCAACTTTTGCTATTGATCAAATTCTTGCATTATTTCTATCTACAGATGTTACTCATTCTAAATATTTGCCAAATCCATGCAATTCACTCCTTGAAGCTTGTGCTCTTTCTCTGAAAGTATAAGCTTCTCCATTTCTACGAATCGCTCTATCTCCACTCATTTCTTCTATTTATATACATTAACATCTCTATTTCAAACAATCTCCACATTTCCAGCTGCTCATTATTCATTTCACATCCACTTCTCTCATTTTCAACAAATGTGCTTCTCTGCAATTCTGCAGCTTCTCCGCATTCACCGACACTTCAATTTCTCCATATCTTTCAACTTCGCTAAATCTGCATCTCTGCACCTACCAAACGCCCAATTTTTGCAATTGATCATATTCTAGCATTATTTCTATCTACAGATGTTACTCCTTCTACATATTTGCCAAATCCATGCAATTCTCTTCTTGAAGCTTTTGCTACGTCTCTGAAATTATAAACGTCTCCATTTTCAACAATTGCTCTATCTCCACACCTTTCTTCTAATTACATACATTAACATCTCTATTTCAAACAATCTCCACATTTCCAGCTGCTCATTGTTCATTTCACAACCATTTCTCTCCTTTTCAAGAAATCTGATTCTCTGCTCTTTTCGCGCTTCTCCGCATTCACCGCAACTTCAATTTCTCCATAACGTTCAATTTCGCTAATACTGCATCTCTGTACCTACCAAACGACCAATTTTTCCAATTGATCAAATTCTTGCATTATTTCTATCTACAGATGTTACTCATTCTACGTATTTGCCAAATCCATGCAATTCACTTCTTGAAGCTTGTGCTCCTTCTCTGAAAGTAAAAGCTTCTCCATTTCTAACAATCGCTCTATCTTCAATCATTTCTTCCATTTATACACATTAACATCTTTATTTCAGACAATCTCCACATTTTCAACTGCTCATCATTCATTTCACATCCACTTCCCTCATTTTCAACAAATGTGCTTCTCTGCAATTTTGCAGCTTCTCCGCATTCACCGCAACTTCAGTTCCTCCATATCTATCAAATTCGCTAATACTGCATCTCTGTATGTACCAAACGGGCAATTTTTGCAAATGAACAAATTCTAGCATTATTTCTATCTACAGATGTTACTCATTCTACATATTTGCCGAAATCCATGCAATTCACTTATTGAAGCTTGTGCTCCTTCACTGAATGTATACGTGTCTCCGTTTCTAACAATTGCTCTATCTCCAGTCATTTCTTCTATTTACATACATTAACCTCTGTATTTCAGACAATCTCCACATTCTAGCTGCTCATCATTCATTGCACATCCACTTCTCTGATTTTCAACAAATCTGCTTTTCTGTATATGCAAGTTCTCACTTTCTTGGAGTTGAACACATTCTGCACTCTTCCAGCTCCTCCGCATTCACCGCAACTTCAATTGCTCCATATCCTTCAATTTCGCTAATGCTGCATCTCTGCACCTACCAAATGTCCAATTTTTCCTATGGATGAAATCCTAGCATTATTCCTATCTACAGATGTCACTCATTCTACATATTTGCCAAATCCATGCAATTCACTTCTTGAAGCTTCTGCTCTATCTCTGAAAGTTAAAGTTTCTCCATTTATAAAAATCGCTCTATCTCCACTCACTTCTTCTAACTACATACATTAACATCTCCATTTCAAACAATCTCCACATTTCCAGCTGATCATTATTCATTTCACAACCATTTCTCTACTTTTCAAGAAATCTGCTTCTCTGCTCGTTTCCCGCTTCTCTGCTTTCACCGCAACTTCAATTTCTCCATAACGTTCAATTTCGATAATACTGCATCTCTGTACATACCAAACGCCCAATTTTTCCAATTGATCTAATTCTAGCATTATTTCTATCTACAGATGTTACTCATTCTACATATTTGCCAAATCCATGCAATTCAATTATTGAAGCTTGTGCTCCTTCTCTGAAAGTATACGTTTCTCCGTTTCTAACAATTGCTCTATCTCAGCTCATTTCTTCGCGTTACATACATTAACATCTCTATTTCAGACAATCTCCACATTTTCAACTGCTCATTATTCATTTCACATCCTCTTCTCTCCTTTTCAACAAATCTGCTTCTCTGCACTTTTGCAGCTTCTCCGCAACTTCAATTTCTCCATATCGATGAGGTTCGCTAATACTGCATCTCTGTATCTACCAAACGCCCAATTTTTGCAATTGATCAAATTCTTGCATTATTTCTATCTACAGATGTTACTCATTCTACGCATTTGCCAAATCCATGCAATTCACTTCTTGAAGCTTGTGCTCCTTCTCTGAAAGTAAAAGCTTCTCCATTTCTAACAATCGCTCTATCTCCACTCATTTCTTTTATTTATACACATTAACATCTCTATTTCAAACAATCTCCACATTTCTAGCTGCTCATTATTCATTTCACATCCACTTCTCTCATTTTCAACAAATGTGCTTCTCTGCAATTTTGCAGCTTCTCCGCATTCACCACAACTTCAATTTCTCCATATCTTTCATTTTCGCTAATTCTGAATCTCTGCACCTACCAAACGCCCAATTTTTGCAATTGATCATATTCTAGCATTATTTCTATCTACAGATGTTACTCCTTCTACATATTTGCCAAATCCATGCAATTCACTTCTTGAAGCTTTAGCTCCGTCTCTGAAAGTATAAACTTCTCCATTTTCAACAATTGCTCTATCTCCACACATTTCTTCTAATTACATACATTAACATCTCTATTTCAAACAATCTCCACAATTCCAGCTGCTCATTGCTCATTTCACAACCATTTCTCTCCTATTCAAGAAATCTGCTTCTCTGCTCGTTTCCCGGTAATGCGCATTCATCGCAAGTTAAATTTCTCCATATCTTTCAATTTCGCTAATCTGCATCTCTGTACCGACCAAACTCCCAATTTTTGCAATTGATCAAATTCTAGCATTATTTCTATCTACAGATGTCACTCATTCTACATATTTGCCAAATCCATGCAATTCACTTCTTGAAGCTTGTGCTCCTTCTCTGAATGTAAAAGCATCTCCATTTCTAACAATCGCTCTATCTCCACTAATTTCTTTTATTTATTCACATTGACATCTCTTTTTCAGACAATCTCCACATTTCCAACTGCTCATCATTCATTTCACATCCACTTCTCTCATTTTCAACAAATGTGCTTCTCTGCAATTTTGCAGCTTCTCCGCATTCACCGCAACTTCAATTCCGTCAAATCTATCAAATTCGCTAATACTGCATCTCTGTATGTACCAAACGTCCAACTTTTGCAATTGATCAAATTCTTGCCTTATTTCAATCTACAGATGTTACTCATTCCAAATATTTACCACATCCATGCAATTCACTTCTTGAAGCTTGTGCTCCTTCTCTGAAAGTAAGAGCTTCTCCATTTCTACGAATCGCTCGATCTCCACTCATTTCTTCTATTTATATACATTAATATCTCTATTTCAAACAATCTCCACATTTCCAGCTGCTCATTATTCATTTGACATCCACTTCTCTCATTTTCAACAAATGTGCTTCTCTGCAATTTTGCAGCTTCTCCGCATTCACCGACACTTCAATTTCTCCATATCTTTCAATTTCGCTAAATCTGCATCTCTGTACCTACCAAACGCCCAACTTTTGCAATTGAAGAAATTCTAGCATTATTTCTATCTACAGATGTTACTCATTCTACATATTTCCCAAATCCATGCAATTCTCTTCTTGAAGCTTTTGCTCCGTCTCTGAAAGTATAAACTTCTCCATTTTCAACAATTGCTCTATCTCCACACCTTTCTTCTAATTACATACATTAACATCTCTATTTCAAACAATCTCCACATTTCCAGCTGCTCATTGTTCATTTCACAACCATTTCTCTCCTTTTCAAGAAATCTGATTCTCTGCTCTTTTCGCGCTTCTCCGCATTCACCGCAACTTCAATTTCTCCATAACGTTCAATTTCGCTAATACTGCATCTCTGTACCTACCAAACGACCAATTTTTCCAATTGATCAAATTCTTCCATTATTTCTATCTACAGATGTTACTCATTCTACGTATTTGCCAAATCCATGCAATTCACTTCTTGAAGCTTGTGCTCCTTCTCTGAAAGTAAAAGCTTCTCCATTTCTAACAATCGCTCTATCTCCACACATTTTTTTTATTTATACACATTAACATCTCTATTTCAGACAATCTCCTCATTTTCAACTGCTCATCATTCATTTCACATCCACTTCCCTCATTTTCAACCAATGTGCTTCTCTGCAATTTTTCAACTTCTCTGCATTCACCTCAACATCAATTCCTCCATATCTATCAAATTCGCTAATACTGCATCTCTGTATGTACCAAACGTCCAACTTTTGCAATTGATCAAATTCTTGCCTTATTTCAATCTACAGTTGTTACTCATTCTAAATATTTGCCGAATTCATGCAATTCACTTCTTGAAGCTTGTGCTCCTTCTCTGAAAGTAAGAGCTTCTCCATTTCTACGAATCGCTCTATCTCCACTCATTTCTTCTATTTATATACATTAACATCTCTATTTCAAACAATCTCCACATTTCCAGCTGCTCATTATTCATTTCACATCCACTTCCCTCACTTTCAACCAATGTGCTTCTCTGCAATTTTGCAACTTCTCCGCATTCACCGCAACATCAATTCCTCCATATCTATCAAATTCGCTAATACTGCATCTCTGTATGTACCAAACGTCCAACTTTTGCAATTGATCAAATTCTTGCCTTATTTCAATCTACAGTTGTTACTCATTCTACATATTTGCCAAATCCATGCAATTCACTTCTTGAAGCTTCTGCTCCTTCTCTGAAAGTTAAAGTTTCTCCATTTATAAAAATCGCTCTATCTCCACTCACTTCTTCTAACTACATACATTAACATCTCCATTTCAAACAATCTCCACATTTCCAGCTGATCATTATTCATTTCACAACCATTTCTCTACTTTTCAAGAAATCTGCTTCTCTGCTCGTTTCCCGCTTCTCTGCTTTCACCGCAACTTCAATTTCTCCATAACGTTCAATTTCGCTAATACTGCATCTCTGTACCTACCAAACGCCCAATTTTTCCAATTGATCTAATTCTAGCATTATTTCTATCTACAGATGTTACTCATTCTACATATTTGCCAAATGCATGCAATTCACTTCTTGAAGCTTGTGCTCCTTCTCTGAAAGTAAGAGCTTCTCCATTTCTACGAATCGCTCTATCTCCACTCATTTCTTCTATTTATATACATTAACATCTCTATTTCAAACAATCTCCACATTTCCAGCTGCTCATTATTCATTTGACATCCACTTCTCTCGTTTTCAACAAATGTGCTTCTCTGCAATTCTGCAGCTTCTCCGCATTCACCGACACTTCAATTTCTCCATATCTTTCAATTTCGCTAAATCTGCATCTCTGTACCTACCAAACGCCCAATTTTTGCAATTGAACAAATTCTAGCATTATTTCTATCTACACATGTTACTCATTCTACATATTTGCCAAATCCATGCAATTCACTTCTTGAAGCTTGTGCTCCGTCACTGAATGTATACGTATCTCCGTTTCTAACAATTGCTCTATCTCCAGTCATTTCTTCGATTTACATACATTAACATCTCTATTTCAGACAATCTCCACATTCTAGCTGCTCATCATTCATTCCACATCCACTTCTCTGCTTTTCAACAAATCTGCTTTTCTGTATATGCAAGTTCTCACTTTCTTGGAGTTGAACACATTCTGCACTCTTCCAGCTCCTCCGCATTCACCGCAACTTCAATTGCTCCATATCCTTCTATTTCGCTAATGCTGCATCTCTGCACCTACCAAATGTCCAATTTTTCCTATGGATGAAATCCTAGCATTATTCCTATCTACAGATGTCACTCATTCTACATATTTGCCAAATCCATGCAATTCACTTCTTGAAGCTTCTGCTCCTTCTCTGAAAGTTAAAGTTTCTCCATTTATAAAAATCGCTCTATCTCCACTCACTTCTTCTAACTACATACATTAACATCTCCATTTCAAACAATCTCCACATTTCCAGCTGATCATTATTCATTTCACAACCATTTCTCTACTTTTCAAGAAATCTGCTTCTCTGCTCGTTTCCCGCTTCTCTGCTTTCACCGCAACTTCAATTTCTCCATAACGTTCAATTTCGCTAATACTGCAACTCTGTACCTACCAAACGCCCAATTTTTCCAATTGATCTAATTCTAGCATTATTTCTATCTACAGATGTTACTCATTCTACATATTTGCCAAATCCATGCAATTCAATTATTGAAGCTTGTGCTCCTTCTCTGAAAGTGTACGTTTCTCCGTTTCTAACAATTGCTCTATCTCAGCTCATTTCTTCGCGTTACATACATTAACATCTGTATTTCAGACAATCTCCACATTTTCAACTGCTCATTATTCATTTCACATCCTCTTCTCTCCTTTTCAACAAAATTGCTTCTCTGCACTTTTGCAGCTTCTCCGCAACTTCAATTTCTCCATATCGATGAGGTTCGCTAATACTGCATCTCTGTATCTACCAAACGCCCAATTTTTGCAATTGATCAAATTCTTGCATTATTTCTATCTACAGATGTTACTCATTCTACGCATTTGCCAAATCCATGCAATTCACTTCTTGAAGCTTGTGCTCCTTCTCTGAAAGTAAAATCTTCTCCATTTCTAACAATCGCTCTATCTCCACTCATTTCTTTTATTTATACACATTAACATCTCTATTTCAAACAATCTCCACATTTCCAGCTGCTCATTATTCATTTCAAATCCATTTCTATCATTTTCAACAAATGTGCTTCTCTGCAATTTTGCAGCTTCTCCGCGTTCACCGACACTTCAATTTCACCACATCTTTCAATTTCGCTTATTCTGAATCTCTATACCTACCAAACGCCCAATTATTGCAATTGATCAAATTCTTGCATTATTTCTATCTACAGATGTTACTCATTCTACGTATTTGCCAAATCCATGCAATTCACTTCTTGAAGCTTGTGCTCCTTCTCTGAAAGTAAAAGCTTCTCCATTTCTAACAATCGCTCTATCTCCACTCATTTCTTTTATTTATACACATTAACATCTCTATTTCAAACAATCTCCACATTTCTAGCTGCTCATTATTCATTTCACATCCACTTCTCTCATTTTCAACAAATGTGCTTCTCTGCAATTTTGCAGCTTCTCCGCATTCACCGCAACTTCAATTTCTCCATATCTTTCAATTTCGCTAATTCTGAATCTCTGCACCTACCAAACGCCCAATTTTTGCAATTGATCATATTCTAGCATTATTTCTATCTACAGATGTTACTCCTTCTACATATTTGCCAAATCCATGCAATTCACTTCTTGAAGCTTTAGCTCCGTCTCTGAAAGTATAAACTTCTCCATTTTCAACAATTGCTCTATCTCCACACATTTCTTCTAATTACATACATTAACATCTCTATTTCAAACAATCTCCACAATTCCAGCTGCTCATTGCTCATTTCACAACCATTTCTCTCCTATTCAAGAAATCTGCTTCTCTGCTCGTTTCCCGGTAATGCGCATTCATCGCAAGTTAAATTTCTCCATATCTTTCAATTTCGCTAATCTGCATCTCTGTACCGACCAAACTCCCAATTTTTGCAATTGATCAAATTCTAGCATTATTTCTATCTACAGATGTCACTCATTCTACATATTTGCCAAATCCATGCAATTCACTTCTTGAAGCTTGTGCTCCTTCTCTGAATGTAAAAGCATCTCCATTTCTAACAATCGCTCTATCTCCACTAATTTCTTTTATTTATTCACATTGACATCTCTTTTTCAGACAATCTCCACATTTCCAACTGCTCATCATTCATTTCACATCCACTTCTCTCATTTTCAACAAATGTGCTTCTCTGCAATTTTGCAGCTTCTCCGCATTCACCGCAACTTCAATTCCGCCAAATCTATCAAATTCGCTAATACTGCATCTCTGTATGTACCAAACGTCCAACTTTTGCAATTGATCAAATTCTTGCCTTATTTCAATCTACAGATGTTACTCATTCCAAATATTTACCACATCCATGCAATTCACTTCTTGAAGCTTGTGCTCCTTCTCTGAAAGTAAGAGCTTCTCCATTTCTACGAATCGCTCGATCTCCACTCATTTCTTCTATTTATATACATTAATATCTCTATTTCAAACAATCTCCACATTTCCAGCTGCTCATTATTCATTTGACATCCACTTCTCTCATTTTCAACAAATGTGCTTCTCTGCAATTTTGCAGCTTCTCCGCATTCACCGACACTTCAATTTCTCCATATCTTTCAATTTCGCTAAATCTGCATCTCTGTACCTACCAAACGCCCAACTTTTGCAATTGAAGAAATTCTAGCATTATTTCTATCTACAGATGTTACTCATTCTACATATTTCCCAAATCCATGCAATTCTCTTCTTGAAGCTTTTGCTCCGTCTCTGAAAGTATAAACTTCTCCATTTTCAACAATTGCTCTATCTCCACACCTTTCTTCTAATTACATACATTAACATCTCTATTTCAAACAATCTCCACATTTCCAGCTGCTCATTGTTCATTTCACAACCATTTCTCTCCTTTTCAAGAAATCTGATTCTCTGCTCTTTTCGCGCTTCTCCGCATTCACCGCAACTTCAATTTCTCCATAACGTTCAATTTCGCTAATACTGCATCTCTGTACCTACCAAACGACCAATTTTTCCAATTGATCAAATTCTTGCATTATTTCTATCTACAGATGTTACTCATTCTACGTATTTGCCAAATCCATGCAATTCACTTCTTGAAGCTTGTGCTCCTTCTCTGAAAGTAAAAGCTTCTCCATTTCTAACAATCGCTCTATCTCCACACATTTTTTTTATTTATACACATTAACATCTCTATTTCAGACAATCTCCTCATTTTCAACTGCTCATCATTCATTTCACATCCACTTCCCTCATTTTCAACCAATGTGCTTCTCTGCAATTTTTCAACTTCTCTGCATTCACCGCAACATCAATTCCTCCATATCTATCAAATTCGCTAATACTGCATCTCTGTATGTACCAAACGTCCAACTTTTGCAATTGATCAAATTCTTGCCTTATTTCAATCTACAGTTGTTACTCATTCTAAATATTTGCCGAATCCATGCAATTCACTTCTTGAAGCTTGTGCTCCTTCTCTGAAAGTAAGAGCTTCTCCATTTCTACGAATCGCTCTATCTCCACTCATTTCTTCTATTTATATACATTAACATCTCTATTTCAAACAATCTCCACATTTCCAGCTGCTCATTATTCATTTCACATCCACTTCCCTCACTTTCAACCAATGTGCTTCTCTGCAATTTTGCAACTTCTCCGCATTCACCGCAACATCAATTCCTCCATATCTATCAAATTCGCTAATACTGCATCTCTGTATGTACCAAACGTCCAACTTTTGCAATTGATCAAATTCTTGCCTTATTTCAATCTACAGTTGTTACTCATTCTAAATATTTGCCGAATCCATGCAATTCACTTCTTGAAGCTTGTGCTCCTTCTCTGAAAGTAAGAGCTTCTCCATTTCTACGAATCGCTCTATCTCCACTCATTTCTTCTATTTATATACATTAACATCTCTATTTCAAACAATCTCCACATTTCCAGCTGCTCATTATTCATTTGACATCCACTTCTCTCGTTTTCAACAAATGTGCTTCTCTGCAATTCTGCAGCTTCTCCGCATTCACCGACACTTCAATTTCTCCATATCTTTCAATTTCGCTAAATCTGCATCTCTGTACCTACCAAACGCCCAATTTTTGCAATTGAACAAATTCTAGCATTATTTCTATCTACACATGTTACTCATTCTACATATTTGCCAAATCCATGCAATTCACTTCTTGAAGCTTGTGCTCCGTCACTGAATGTATACTTATCTCCGTTTCTAACAATTGCTCTATCTCCAGTCATTTCTTCGATTTACATACATTAACATCTCTATTTCAGACAATCTCCACATTCTAGCTGCTCATCATTCATTCCACATCCACTTCTCTGCTTTTCAACAAATCTGCTTTTCTGTATATGCAAGTTCTCACTTTCTTGGAGTTGAACACATTCTGCACTCTTCCAGCTCCTCCGCATTCACCGCAACTTCAATTGCTCCATATCCTTCTATTTCGCTAATGCTGCATCTCTGCACCTACCAAATGTCCAATTTTTCCTATGGATGAAATCCTAGCATTATTCCTATCTACAGATGTCACTCATTCTACATATTTGCCAAATCCATGCAATTCACTTCTTGAAGCTTCTGCTCCTTCTCTGAAAGTTAAAGTTTCTCCATTTATAAAAATCGCTCTATCTCCACTCACTTCTTCTAACTACATACATTAACATCTCCATTTCAAACAATCTCCACATTTCCAGCTGATCATTATTCATTTCACAACCATTTCTCTACTTTTCAAGAAATCTGCTTCTCTGCTCGTTTCCCGCTTCTCTGCTTTCACCGCAACTTCAATTTCTCCATAACGTTCAATTTCGCTAATACTGCATCTCTGTACCTACCAAACGCCCAATTTTTCCAATTGATCTAATTCTAGCATTATTTCTATCTACAGATGTTACTCATTCTACATATTTGCCAAATGCATGCAATTGACTTCTTGAAGCTTGTGCTCCTTCTCTGAAAGTAAGAGCTTCTCCATTTCTAGGAATCGCTCTATCTCCACTCATTTCTTCTATTTATATACATTAACATCTCTATTTCAAACAATCTCCACATTTCCAGCTGCTCATTATTCATTTGACATCCACTTCTCTCGTTTTCAACAAATGTGCTTCTCTGCAATTCTGCAGCTTCTCCGCATTCACCGACACTTCAATTTCTCCATATCTTTCAATTTCGCTAAATCTGCATCTCTGTACCTACCAAACGCCCAATTTTTGCAATTGAACAAATTCTAGCATTATTTCTATCTACACATGTTACTCATTCTACATATTTGACAAATCCATGCAATTCACTTCTTGAAGCTTGTGCTCCGTCACTGAATGTATACTTATCTCCGTTTCTAACAATTGCTCTATCTCCAGTCATTTCTTCGATTTACATACATTAACATCTCTATTTCAGACAATCTCCACATTCTAGCTGCTCATCATTCATTCCACATCCACTTCTCTGCTTTTCAACAAATCTGCTTTTCTGTATATGCAAGTTCTCACTTTCTTGGAGTTGAACACATTCTGCACTCTTCCAGCTCCTCCGCATTCACCGCAACTTCAATTGCTCCATATCCTTCAATTTCGCTAATGCTGCATCTCTGCACCTACCAAATGTCCAATTTTTCCTATGGATGAAATCCTAGCATTATTCCTATCTACAGATGTCACTCATTCTACATATTTGCCAAATCCATGCAATTCACTTCTTGAAGCTTCTGCTCCTTCTCTGAAAGTTAAAGTTTCTCCATTTATAAAAATCGCTCTATCTCCACTCACTTCTTCTAACTACATACATTAACATCTCTATTTCAGACAATCTCCACATATTCAACTGCTCATCATTCATTTCACATCCTCTTCTCTCCTTTTCAACAAATCTGCTTCTCTGCACTTTTGCAGCTTCTCCGCAACTTCAATTTCTCCATATCGATGAGGTTCTCTAATACTGCATCTCTGTATCTACCAAACGCCCAATTTTTGCAATTGATCATATTCTAGCATTGTTTTTATCTATGGATGATACTCATTCTACGCATTTGCCAAATCCAATTTACTTCTTGAAGCTTGTGCTCCTTCTCTGAAAGTAAAAGCTTCTCATTTTCTAATAATCGCTCTATCTCCACTCATTTCTTTTATTTATACACATTAACATCTCTATTTCAAACAATCTCCACATTTCCAGCTGCTCATTATTCATTTCACATCCACTTCTCTCATTTTCAACAAATGTGCTTCTCTGCAATTTTGCAGCTTCTCCGCATTCACCGCAACTTCAATTTCTCCATATCTTTCAATTTCGCTCATTCTGAATCTCTGTACCTACCAAACGCCCAATTTTTCCAATTGATCTAATTCTAGCATTATTTCTATCTACAGATGTTACTCATTCTACATATTTGCCAAATCCATGCAATTCACTTATTGACGCTTGTGCTCCTTCTCTGAAAGTATACGTTTCTCAGTTTCTAACAATTGCTCTATCTCAACTCATTTCTTCGAGTTACATACATTAACATCTCTATTTCAGACAATCTCCACATATTCAACTGCTCATCATTCATTTCACATCCTCTTCTCTCCTTTTCAACAAATCTGCTTCTCTGCTCTTTTCTGCATCTACCAAATGTCCAATTTTTCCAATGGTTGATCTTCTAGCATTACTCCTATCTACAGATCTTTCTCATTCTACATATTTGCCAATTGCATGTAATTCACTTCTTGAAGCTTGTGCTCCTTCTCTGAAAGTAAAAGCTTCTCCATTTCTAACAATTGCTCTATCACAACTCATCTCTTCGAGTTACATACATTAACATCTCTATTTCAGGCAATCTCCACATTTTCAACTGCTCATCATTCATTTCACATCCACTTCTCTCCGTTTCAACAAATCTGCTTCTCTGCACTTTTGCAGCTTCTCCGCAACTTCAATTTCTCCATATCAATGAGGTTCGCTAATACTGCATCTCTGTATCTACCAAACGCCCAATTTTTGCAATTGATCAAATTCTTGCATTATTTCAATCTACAGATGTTACTCATTCTACACATTTTCCAAATCCATGCAATTCACTTCTTCAAGCTTGTGCTCCTTGTCTGAAAGTAAAAGCTTCTCCATTTCTAACAATCGCTCTATCTCCACTCATTTCTTTTATTTATACACATTAACATCTCTATTGCAAACAATCTCCACATTTCCAGCTGCTCATTATTCATTTCACATCCACTTCTCTCATTTTCAACAAATGTGCTTCTCTGCAATTTTGCACCTTCTCCGCATTCACCGACACTTCAATTTCTCCATATCTTTCAATTTCGCTCATTCTGAATCTCAGTACCTACCAAACACCCAATTTTGCAATTGATCATATTCTAGCAATAATTTTATCTACAGATGTTACTCCTTCTACATATTTGCCAAATCCATGCAATTCACTTCTTGAAGCTTTTTCTTCGTCTCTGAAAGTATAAACTTCTCCATTTCTAACAATCGCTCTATCTTCATTCATTTCTTCCATTTATACACATTAACATCTTTATTTCAGACAATCTCCACATTTTCAACTGCTCATCATTCATTTCACATCCACTTCCCTCATTTTCAACAAATGTGCTTCTCTGCAATTTTGCAGCTTCTCCGCATTCACCGCAACTTCAGTTCCTCCATATCTATCAAATTCGATAATACTGCATCTCTGTATGTACCAAACGGGCAATTTTTGCAAATGAACAAATTCTAGCATTATTTCTATCTACAGATGTTACTCATTCTACATATTTGCCGAAATCCATGCAATTCACTTATTGAAGCTTGTGCTCCTGCACTGAATGTATACGTGTCTCCGTTTCTAACAATTGCTCTATCTCCAGTCATTTCTTCTATTTACATACATTAACCTCTCTATTTCAGACAATCTCCACATTCTAGCTGCTCATCATTCATTTCACATCCACTTCTCTCATTTTCAACAAATGTGCTTCTCTGCAATTTTGCAGCTTCTCCGCATTCACCGCAACTTCAATTTCACCACATCTTTCAATTTCGCTAATTCTGAATCTCTATACCTAACAATCGCCCAATTTTTGCAATTGATCAAATTCTTGCATTATTTCTATCTTCAGATGTTACTCATTCTACGAATTTGCCAAATCCATGCAATTCACTTCTTGAAGCTTGTGCTCCTTCTCTGAAAGTAAAAGCTTCTCCATTTCTAACAATCGCTCTATCTCCACTCATTTCTTCTATTTATATACATTAACATCTCTATTTCAAACAATCTCCACATTTCCAGCTGCTCATTATTCATTTCACATCCACTTCTCTCATATTCAACAAATGTGCTTCTCTGCAATTCTGCAGCTTCTCCGCATTCACCGACACTTCAATTTCTCCATATCTTTCAACTTCGCTAAATCTGCATCTCTGCACCTACCAAACGCCCAATTTTTGCAATTGATCATATTCTAGCATTATTTATATCTACAGATGTTACTCCTTCTACATATTTGCCAAATCCATGCAATTCTCTTCTTGAAGCTTTTGCTCCGTCTCTGAAAGTATAAACTTCTCCATTTTCAACAATTGCTCTATCTCCACACCTTTCTTCTAATTACATACATTAACATCTCTATTTCAAACAATCTCCACATTTCCAGCTGCTCATTGTTCATTTCACAACCATTTCTCTCCTTTTCAAGAAATCTGATTCTCTGCTCTTTTCGCGCTTCTCCGCATTCACCGCAACTTCAATTTCTCCATAACGTTCAATTTCGCTAATACTGCATCTCTGTACCTACCAAACACCCAATTTTTCCAATTGATCAAATTCTTGCATTATTTCTATCTACAGATGTTACTCATTCTACGTATTTGCCAAATCCATGCAATTCACTTCTTGAAGCTTGTGCTCCTTCTCTGAAAGTAAAAGCGTCTCCATTTCTAACAATCGCTCTATCTCCACTCATTTCTTCTATTTATATACATTAACATCTCTATTTCAAACAATCTCCACATTTCCAGCTGCTCATTATTCATTTCACATCCACTTCTCTCATTTTCAACAAATGTGCTTCTCTGCAATTCTGCAGCTTCTCCGCATTCACCGACACTTCAATTTCTCCATATCTTTCAACTTCGCTAAATCTGCATCTCTGCACCTACCAAACGCCCAATTTTTGCAATTGATCATATTCTAGCATTATTTTTATCTACAGATGTTACTCCTTCTACATATTTGCCAAATCCATGCAATTCTCTTCTTGAAGCTTTGGCTCCGTCTCTGAAAGTATAAACTTCTCCATTTTCAACAATTGCTCTATCTCCACACCTTTCTTCTAATTACATACATTAACATCTCTATTTCAAACAATCTCCACATTTCCAGCTGCTCATTGTTCATTTCACAACCATTTCTCTCCTTTTCAAGAAATCTGATTCTCTGCTCTTTTCGCGCTTCTCCGCATTCACCGCAACTTCAATTTCTCCATAACGTTCAATTTCGCTAATACTGCATCTCTGTACCTACCAAACGACCAATTTTTCCAATTGATCAAATTCTTGCATTATTTCTATCTACAGATGTTACTCATTCTACGTATTTGCCAAATCCATGCAATTCACTTCTTGAAGCTTGTGCTCCTTCTCTGAAAGTAAAAGCTTCTCCATTTCTAACAATCGCTCTATCTCCACTCATTTTTTTTATTTATACACATTAACATCTCTATTTCAGACAATCACCTCATTTTCAACTGCTCATCATTCATTTCACATCCACTTCCCTCATTTTCAACCAATGTGCTTCTCTGCAATTTTGCAACTTCTCCGCATTCACCGCAACATCAATTCCTCTATATCTATCAAATTCGCTAATACTGCATCTCTGTATGTACCAAACGTCCAACTTTTGCAATTGATCAAATTCTTGCCTTATTTCAATCTACAGTTGTTACTCATTCTAAATATTTGCCGAATCCATGCAATTCACTTCTTGAAGCTTGTGCTCCTTCTCTGAAAGTAAAAGCTTCTCCATTTCTACGAATCGCTCTATCTCCACTCATTTCTTCTATTTATATACATTAACATCTCTATTTCAAACAATCTCCACATTTCCAGCTGCTCATTATTCATTTCACATCCACTTCCCTCACTTTCAACCAATGTGCTTCTCTGTAATTTTGCAACTTCTCCGCATTCACCGCAACATCAATTCCTCCATATCTATCAAATTCGCTAATACTGCATCTCTGTATGTACCAAACGTCCAACTTTTGCAATTGATCAAATTCTTGCCTTATTTCAATCTACAGTTGTTACTCATTCTAAATATTTGCCGAATCCATGCAATTCACTT
Source organism: Cetorhinus maximus (assembly GCF_964194155.1). Lineage (NCBI taxonomy): Eukaryota > Metazoa > Chordata > Chondrichthyes > Lamniformes > Cetorhinidae > Cetorhinus > Cetorhinus maximus. The sequence goes on from NC_135889.1 coordinate 25,734,660, forward strand.
CTTGAAGCTTGTGCTCCTTCTCTGAAAGTAAGAGCTTCTCCATTTCTACGAATCGCTCTATCTCCACTCATTTCTTCTATTTATATACATTAACATCTCTATTTCAAACAATCTCCACATTTCCAGCTGCTCGTTATTCATTTGACATCCACTTCTCTCATTTTCAACAAATGTGCTTCTCTGCAATGCTGCAGCTTCTCCGCATTCACCGACACTTCAATTTCTCCATATCTTTCAATTTCGCTAAATCTGCATCTCTGTACCTACCAAACGCCCAATTTTTGCAATTGAACAAATTCTAGCATTATTTCTATCTACAGATGTTACTCATTCTACATATTTTCCAAATCCATGCAATTCACTTCTTAAAGCTTTTTCTTCGTCTCTGAAAGTATAAACTTCTCCATTTCTAACAATCGCTCTATCTTCAATCATTTCTTCCATTTATACACATTAACATCTTTATTTCAGACAATCTCCACATTTTCAACTGCTCATCAATCATTTCACATCCACTTCCCTCATTTTTAACAAATGTGCTTCTCTGCAATTTTGCAGCTTCTCCGCATTCACCGCAACTTCAGTTCCTCCATATCTATCAAATTCGCTAATACTGCATCTCTGTATGTACCAAACGGGCAATTTTTGCAAATGAACAAATTCTAGCATTATTTCTATCTACAGATGTTACTCATTCTACATATTTGCCGAAATCCATGCAATTCACTTATTGAAGCTTGTGCTCCTTCACTGAATGTATACGTGTCTCCGTTTCTAACAATTGCTCTATCTCCAGTCATTTCTTCTATTTACATACATTAACCTCTCTATTTCAGACAATCTCCACATTCTAGCTGCTCATCATTCATTTCACATCCACTTCTCTCATTTTCAACAAATGTGCTTCTCTGCAATTTTGCAGCTTCTCCGCATTCACCGCAACTTCAATTTCACCACATCTTTCAATTTCGCTAATTCTGAATCTCTATACCTAACAAACGCCCAATTTTTGCAATTGATCAAATTCTTGCATTATTTCTATCTTCAGATGTTACTCATTCTACGAATTTGCCAAATCCATGCAATTCACTTCTTGAAGCTTGTGCTCCTTCTCTGAAAGTAAAAGCTACTCCATTTATAACAATCGCTCTATCTCCACTCATTTCTTCTATTTATATACATTAACATCTCTATTTCAAACAATCTCCACATTTCCAGCTGCTCATTATTCATTTGACATCCACTTCTCTCGTTTTCAACAAATGTGCTTCTCTGCAATTCTGCAGCTTCTCCGCATTCACCGACACTTCAATTTCTCCATATCTTTCAATTTCGCTAAATCTGCATCTCTGTACCTACCAAACGCCCAATTTTTGCAATTGAACAAATTCTAGCATTATTTCTATCTACAGATGTTACTCATTCTACATATTTGCCAAATCCATGCAATTCACTTCTTGAAGCTTGTGCTCCGTCACTGAATGTATACGTATCTCCGTTTCTAACAATTGCTCTATCTCCAGTCATTTCTTCGATTTACATACATTAACATCTCTATTTCAGACAATCTCCACATTCTAGCTGCTCATCATTCATTGCACATCCACTTCTCTGATTTTCAACAAATCTGCTTTTCTGTATATGCAAGTTCTCACTTTCTTGGAGTTGAACACATTCTGCACTCTTCCTGCTCCTCCGCATTCACCGCAACTTCAATTGCTCCATATCCTTCAATTTCGCTAATGCTGCATCTCTGCATCTACCAAATGTCCAATTTTTCCAATGGATGAACTTCTAGCATTATTCCTATCTACAGATCTTTCTCATTCTACATATTTGCCAATTGCATGAAATTCACTGCTTGAAGCTTGTGCTCCTTCTCTGAAAGTAAAAGCTTCTCCATTTCTAACAATTGCTCTATCACAACTCATCTCTTCGAGTTACATACATTAACATCTCTATTTCAGGCAATCTCCACATTTTCAACTGCTCATCATTCATTTCACATCCACTTCTCTCCGTTTCAACAAATCTGCTTCTCTTCTCTTTTGCAGCTTCTCCGCATTCACCGCAACTTCAATTTCTCCATATCTTTCAATTTCGCTAATATTGCATCTCTCTATCTACCAAAAGCCCAATTTTTGCAATTGATCAAATTCTAGCATTATTTCTATCTACAGATGTTACTCATTCTACATATTTGCCAAATCCATGCAATTCATTTCTTGAAGCTTCTGCTCCTTCTTTGAAAGTTAAAGTTTCTCCATTTATAAAAATCGCTCTATCTCCACTCACTTCTTCTAATTCCATACATTAACATCTCCATTTCAAACCATCTCCACATTTCCAGCTGATCATTGTTCATTTCGCAACCATTTCTCGACTTTTCAAGAAATCTGCTTCTCTGCTCGTTTCCCGCTTCTCTGCTTTCACCGCAACTTCAATTTCTCCATAACGTTCAATTTCGCTAATACTGCATCTCTCTATCTACCAAACGCCCAATTTTTGCAATTGATCTAATTCTAGCATTACTTCTATCTACAGATCTTACTCATTCTACATATTTGCCAAATGCATGCAATTCACTTATTGAAGCTTGTGCTCCTTCACTGAAAGTATACGTTTCTCCGTTTCTAACAATTGCTCTATCTCAACTCATTTCATCGAGTTACATACATTAACATCTCTATTTCAGACAATCTCCACATTTTCAACTGCTCATTATTGATTTCGCATCCTCTTCTCTCCTTTGCAACAAATGTGCTTCTCTGCACTTTTGCAGCTTCTCCGCAACTTCAATTTCTCCATATCTTTCAATTTCGCAAATTCTGAATCTCTGTACCTACCAAACGCCCAATTTTTGCAATTGATCAAATTCTTGCATTATTTCTATCTACAGATGTTACTCATTCTACGTATTTTCCAAATCCAAGCAATTCACTTTTTGAAGCTTGTGCTCCTTCTCTGAATGTAAAAGCATCTCCATTTGTAACAATCGCTCTATCTCCACTCATTTCTTTCATTAACATCTGTATTTCAGACAATCTCCACATTTTCAACTGCTCATCATTCATTTCACATCCACTTCTCTCATTTTCAACAAATGTGCTTCTCTCCAAATTTGCAGCTTCTCCGCATTCACCGCAACTTCAATTACTCCATATCTATCAAATTCGCTAATACTGCATCTCTGCATGTACCAAACGTCCAACTTTTGCAATTGATTAAATTCTTGCCATATTTCAATCTACAGATGTTACACATTCTAAATATTTGCCAAATCCATGCAATTCACTTATTGAAGCTTGTGCTCCTTCACTGAAAGTATACGTATCTCCGTATCTAACAATTGCTCTATCTCCAGTCATTTCTTCGATTTACATACATTAACATCTCTATTTCAGACAATCTCCACATTTTCAACTGCTCATCATTGATTTCACATCCTCTTCTCTCCTTTTCAACAAATCTGCTTCTCCGCTCTTTTGCAGCTTCTCCGCAACTTCAATTTCTCCATATCGATGAGGTTCGCTAGTACTGCATCTCTGTATCTGCCAAACGCCCAATTTTTGCAATTGATCAAATTCTTGTATTATTTCTATCTACAGATGTTACTCAATCTACGCATTTGCCAAGTCCATGCAATTCACTTCTTGAAGCTTGTGCTCCTTCTCTGAAAGTAAAAGCTTCTCCATTTTTAACAATCGCTCTATCTCCACTCATTTCTTTTATTTATACACATTAACATCCCTATTTCAAACAATCTCCACATTTCCAGCTGCTCATTATTCATTTGACATCCACTTCTCTCATTTTCAACATATGTGCTTCTCTGCAATTTTGCAGCTTCTCCGCATTCACCGCAACTTCAAGTTCTCCATATCTTTAATTTCCCTAATTCTGAATCTCTGTACCTACCTAACGCCCAATTTTTGCAATTGATCAAATTCTTGCATTATTTCTATCTACCGATGTTACTCATTCTACGTATTTGCCAAATCCATGCAATTCACTTCTTGAAGCTTGTGCTCCTTCTCTGAATGTAAAAGCATCTCCATTTCTAACAATCGCTCTATCTCCACTCATTTCTTTCATTTATACACATTAACATCTCTATTTCAGACAATCTCCACATTTTCCACTGCTCATCATTCATTTCACATCCACTTCTCTCATTTTCAACAAATGTGCTTCTCTGCAAATTTGCAGCTTCTACGCATTCACCGCAACTTCAATTCTCCATATCTATCAAATTTGCTAATACTGCATCTCTGTATGTACCACACGTCCAGCTTTTGCAATTGATCAAATTCTTGCCTTATTTCAATCTACAGATGTTACTCATTCTAAATATTTGCCAAATCCATGCAATTCACTTCTTGAAGCTTGTGCTCCTTATCTGAAAGTAAAAGCTTCTCCATTTCTACGAATCGCTCTATCTCCACTCATTTCTTCTATTTATATACATTAACATCTCTATTTCAAACAATCTCCACATTTCCAGTTGCTCATTATTCATTTCACTTCCACTTCTCTCATTTTCAACAAATGTGCTTCTCTGCAATTCTGCAGCTTCTCCACATTCATCGACACTTCAATTTCTCCATGTCTTTCAATTTCGCTAAATCTGCATCTCTGTACCTACCAAACGCCCAATTTTTGCAATTGAACAAATTCTAGCATTATTTCTATCTACAGATGTTACTCATTCTACATATTTGCCAAATCCTTGCAATTCACTTATTGAAGCTTGTGCTCCTTCACTGAATGTACACGTATCTCCGTTTCTAACAATTGCTCTATCTCCAGTCATTTCTTCGATTTACATACATTAACATCTCTATTTCAGACAATCTCCACATTCTAGCTGCTCATCATTCATTGCACATCCACTTCTCTGCTTTTCAACAAATCTGCTTTTCTGTGTATGCAAGTTCTCACTTTCTAGGAGTTGAACACATTCTGCACTCTTCCAGCTCCACCGCATTCACCGCAACTTCAATTGCTACATATCCTTCAATTTCGCTAATGCTGCATCTCTGCACCTACCAAATGTACAATTTTTCCAATGGATGAAATTCTAGCATTATTCCTATCTACAGATCTTTCTCATTCTACATATTTGCCAAATCCATGCAATTCGTTCTTGAAGCTTGTGCTTCTTCTCTGAAAGTTGAAGCTTCTCCATTTCTAAAAATCGCTCTCTCTCCACTCATTTATTCTGATTACATACATTAACATCACTATTTCAAACAATCTCCACAATTCCAGCTGCTCATTATTCATTTCACAACCATTTCCCTACTTTTCAAGTAATCTGCTTCTCTGCTCTTTTCGCGCTTCTCCGCATTGACCGCAACTTCAATTTCGCCATAACGTTCAATTTCGCTAATACTGCATCTCTGTACCTACCAAACGCCCAATTTTTCCAATTGATCAAATTCTAGGATTATTTCTAGCTGCACATGTTACTGATTCTACATATTTGCCAAATCCATGCAATACACTTCTTGAATCTTGTGCTCCTTCACTGAAAGTATACATTTCTCCGTTTCTAACAATTGCTCTATCTCCAGTCATTTCTTCGATTTACAATCATTAACCTCTCTATTTCAGTCCATCTCCACATTCTAGCTGCTCATCATTCATGGCACATTCACTTCTCTGCTTTTCAACATATCTGCTTCTCTGTATATGCAAGTTCACATTTTCATGGAGTTGAACACATTCTGCACTCTTCCAGCTCCTCCGCATTCACCGCAACTTCAATTGCTCCATATCCTTCAATCTCGCTAATGCTGCATCTCTGCATTTACCAAATGACCAATTTTTCCAATTGAGCAAATTCTAGCATTATTCCTATCTACAGATCTTTCTCATTCTATATATTTGCGAAATGCATGAAATTCACTTCTTGAAGCTTGTGCTCCTTCTCTGAAAGTAAAAGCTTCTCCATTTCTAACAATCACTCTATCTCAACTCATTTCTTCTATTTATATACATTAACATCTCTATTTCAAACAATCTCCACATTTCCAGCTGCTCATTATTCATTTCACATCCACTTCTCTCCGTTTCAACAAATCTGTTTCTCTGCACTTTTGCTGCTTCTCCGCATTCACCGCAACTTCAATTTCTCCATGTCATTCAATTTCGCTAATACTGCATCTCTGTATCTACCAAACGCCCAATTTTTGCAATTGATCAAATTCTAGCATTATTTCTATCTACAGATGTCACTCATTCTGCATATTTGCCAAATCCATGCAATTCACTTCTTGAAGCGTGTGCTCCTGCTCTGAAAGGATAAGCATCTCCATTTTCAACAATTGCTCTATCTCCACTCATTTCTTCGAGTTACATACATTACATCTCTATTTCTGGCAATCTCCACATTTCTAGCCACTCATTATTCATTTCACATCCACTTCTCTCCATTTCAACAAATCTGCTTCTCTGTATATGCAAGTTCTCGCTTTCTTGGAGTTGAGCACATTCTGCACTCTTCCAGCTCCTCCGCATTCACCGTAACTTCAATTGCTCCATATCCTTCAATTTCGCTAATGCTGCATCTCAGCGTCCACAAAATGTCCAATTTTTCCAATTCATCAAATTCTAGCATTATTCCTATCTACAGATCTTTCTCATTCTACATATTTGCCAAATGCATGAAATTCACTTCTTGAAGCTTGTGCTCCTTCTCTGAAAGTAAAAGCTTGTCCATTTCTAACAATTGTCTATCTCAACTCATTTCTACGAGTTACATTCATTAACATCTCTATTTCAGACATTCTCCACATTTTCAACTGCTCATCATTCATTTCACATCCTCTTCTCTCCTTTTCAGCAAATCTGCTTCTCTGCACTTTTGCAGCTTCTCCGCAACTTCAATTTCTCCATATCTATGATGTTCGCTAATACTCCATCTCTGTATCTACCAAACGCCCAATTTTTGCATTTGATCAAATTCTTGCATTATTTCTATCTACAGATGTTACTGATTCTACGTATTTGCCAAATCCATGCCATTCACTTCTTGAAGCTTGTGCTCCTTTTCTGAAAGTAAAAGCTTCTCCATTTCTAAGAATCGCTCCATCTCCAGTCATTTCTTTTATTTATACACATTAACATTACTATTTCAAACAATCTCCTCATTTCCAGCTGCTCATTATTCATTTCACATCCACTTCTCTCATTTTCAACAAATGTGCATCTCTGCAATTTTGCAGGTTCTCCGCATTCACCGCAGCTTCAATTCCTCCATATCTATCAAATTCGCTAATACTGCATCTCTGTATGTACCAAACGTCCAACTTCTGCAATTGATCAAATTCTTGCCTTATTTCAATCTACAGATGTTACTCATTCTACATATTTACCAAATCAATGCAATTCACTTCTTGAATCTTGTGCTCCGGCTCTGAAAATATAAGCTTCTCCATTTTCAACAATTGCTCTATCTCAACTCATTCCTTCGAGTTACATACATTAACATCTCTATTTCAGACAATCGCCACATTTCCAACTGCTCATCATTCATTTCTTCTCTCCTTTTCAACAAATCTGCTTCTCTGCACTTTTGCAGCTTCTCCGCAACTTCAATTTCTCCATTTCTATGACATTCGCTAATACTGCATCTCTGTTTCTACCAAACGCCCAATTTTTGCAATTGATCAAATTCTAGCATTATTTCTATCTACAGATGTTACTCATTCTACATATTTGCCAAATCCATGCAATTCACTTATTGAAGCTTGTGCTCCTTCACTGAAAGTATACGTTTCTCCGTTTCTAACAATGGCTCTATCTCCAGTCATTTCTTCGATTTACATAAATTAACATCTCTATTTCAGGCATTCTCCACGTTTTCAACTGCTCATCATTCATTTCACATCCTCTTCTCTCCTTTTCAACTAATCGGCTTCTCTGCACTTTCTCTGCATCTATCTACAGATGTCACTCATTCTACATATTTGCCAAATCCATGCAATTCACTTATTGAAGCTTGTGCTCCTTCACTGAAAGTATACGTTTCTCCGTTTCTAACAATGGCTCTATCTCCAGTCATTTCTTCGATTTACATAAATTAACATCTCTATTTCAGGCATTCTCCACATTTTCAACTGCTCATCATTCATTTCACATCCTCTTCTCTCCTTTTCAACTAATCGGCTTCTCTGCACTTTCTCTGCATCTATCTACAGATGTCACTCATTCTACATATTTGCCAAATCCATGCAATTCACTTCTTCAAGCTTCTGCTCCTTCTCTGAAAGTAAAAGCTTCTCCATTTCTAAAAATCGCTCTATCTCCACTCATTTCTTCTCATTACATACATTAACATCTCTATTTCAAACAAACTTCACATTTCTAGTTAGTCATTATTCATTGCACATCCTCTTCTCTCCTTTTCAACAAATCTGCTTCTCTGTATATGCAAGTTCTCGCTTTCTTGGAGTTGAGCACATGCTGCACTCTTCCAGCTCCTCCACATTCACCGCAAGTTCAATTGCTCCATAATCTTCAATTTCGCTAATGCTGCATCTCTGCATCTACCAAATGTCCAATTTGTCCAATTGATCAAATTCTAGCATTATTCCTATCTACAGATCTTTCTCATTCTACATATTTGCCAAATGCATGAAATTCACTTCTTGAAGCTTGTGCTCCTTCTCTGAAATTAAGAGCTTCTCCATTTCTAACAATTGCTCTATCTCAACTCATTTCTTCGAGTTACATACATTAACATCTCTATTTCAGACAATCTCCACATTTTCAACTGCTCATCATTCATTTCTTCTCTCCTTTTCAACAAATCTGGTTCTCTGCACTTTTGCAGCTTCTCCGCAACTTCAATTTCTCCATATCGATGACGTTCGCTAATACTGCCTCTCTGTACCTACCAAACGCCCAATTTTTCGAATTGATCAAATTCTAGCATTATTTCTATCTGCACATGTTACTAATTCTACATATTTGCCAAATCCATGCAATTCACTTATTGAAGCTTGTGCTCCTTCACTGAAAGTATCCGTTTCTCCGTTTCGAACAATTGCTCTATCTCCAGTCATTTCTTCGATTTACAATCATTAACATCTCTATGTCAGTCCATCTCCACATTCTAGCTTCTCATCATTCATTGCACATCCACTTCCCTGCTTTTCAACATATCTGCTTGTCTTGTATATGCAAGTTCACACTTTCTTGGAGTTGAACATATTCTGCACTCTTCCAGCTCCTTCGCATTCACCGCAACTTCAATTGCTCCATATCCATCAATCTCGCTAATGCTGCATCTCTGCATTTACCAAATGACCAATTTTTCCAATTGATCAAATTCTAGCATTATTCCTATCTACAGATCGTTCTCATTCTACATATTTGCTAAATGCATGAAATTCACTTCTTGAAGCTTGTGCTCCTTCTCTGAATGTAAAAGATTCACCATTTCTAACAATTGCTCTATCTCAACTCATTTCTTCGAGTTACATGCATTAACATCTCTATTTCAGACAATCTCCACATTTTCAACTGCACATCATTCATTTCACATCCTCTCCTCTCCTTTTCAACAAATCTGCTTCTCTGCACTTTTGCAGCTTCTCCGCAAATTCAATTTCTCCATACCTATCAAAATCGCTAATACTGCATCTCTGTATGTACCAAACTCCCAATCTTTGCAATTGATCAAATTCTAGCATTATTTTTATCTACAGATGTTACTCAGTCTACATATTTGCCAAATCCATGCAATTCACTTCTTGAAGCTTGTACTCCGGCTCTGAAAGGATAAGCTTCTCCATTTTCAACAATTGCTCTATCTCCACTCATTTCTTCGAGTTACATACATTACATCTCTATTTCAGGCAATCTCTACGTTTCTAGCTACTCATTATTCATTTCACATCCACTTCTCTCCTTTTCAACAAATCTGCTTCTCTGTATATGCAAGTTCTCGCTTTCTTGGAGTTGAGCACATTCTGCACTCTTCCAGCTCCTCCGCATTCACCGTAACTTCAATTGCTCCATATCCTTCAATTTCGCTAATGCTGCATCTCAGCGTCCACATAATGTCCAATTTATCCAATTGATCAAATTCTAGCATTATTCCTATCTCCAGACCTTTCTCATTCTACATATTTGCCAAATGCATGAATTTCACTTCTTGAAGCTTGTGCTCCTTCTCTGAAAGTAAAAGCTTGTCCATTTCTAACAATTGCTCTATCTCAACTTATTTCTACGAGTTACATTCATTAACATCTCTATTTCAGACAATCTCCACATTTTCAACTGCTTGTCATTCATTTCACATCCTCTTCTCTACTTTTCAACAAATCTGCTTCTCTGCACTTTTGCAGCCTCTCCGCAACGTCAATTCCTCCAGATCTATCAAATTCGCTAATACTCCTACTCTGTATGTACCAAACGTCCAACTTTTGCAATTGATCAAATTCTTGCCTTATTTCAATCTACTGATGTTACTCATTCTAAATATTTGCCAAATCCTAGCAATTCACTTATTGAAGCTTGTGCTCCTTCTCTGAATGAGAAAGCTTCTCCATTTCTACCAGTCGCCCTATCTCCACTCATTTCTTTTATTAATACACATTAACATCTCTATTTCAGACAATCTCCACATTTTCAACTGCTCATCATTCATTTCACATTCACTTCTCTCCGTTTCAACAAATCTGCTTCTCTGCACTTTTGCAGCTTCTCAGCATTCACCGCAACTTCAATTTCTCCATATCTTTCAATTTCGCTAAATATTTGAAATAGAGATGTTAATGTATATAAATAGAAGAAATGATTGGAGATAGAGCGATTCTTAGAAATGGAGAAGCATTTACTTTCAGATTCGCTAAATCTGCTTCGCTGTACCTACCAAACGCCCAATTTTTGCAATTGAACAAATTCTAGCATTATTTCTATCTACAGATGTTAATCATTCTACATATTTGCCAAATCCATGCAATTCACTCATTCAAGCATGTGCTCCTTCACTGAAAGTATACGTTTCTCCGTTTCTAACAATTGCTCTATCTACAGTCATTTCTTCGATTTACAATCATTAACATCTCTACTTCTGACAATCTCCACATTCTAGCTGCTCATCATTCATTGCACATCCACTTCTCTATTTTCAACAAATCTGCTTTTCTGTATATGCAAGTTCTCACTTTCTTGGAGTTGAACACATTCTACACTCTTCCAGCTCCTCCGCATTCACCGCAACTTCAATTCCTCCATATCCTTCAATTTCGCTAATGCTGCATCTCTGCATCTACCAAATGTCCAATTTGTCCAATGGATGAAATTCTACCATTATTCCTATCTACAGATCTTTCTCATTCTACATATTTGCCAATTGCATGAAATTCACTTCTTGAAGCTTGTGCTCCTTCTCTGAAAGTAAGAGCTTGTCCATTTCTAACAATTGCTCTATCTCAACTCATTTCTCCGAGTTACATACATTAACATCTCTATTTCAGACAATCTCCACATTTTCAACTGCTCATCATTCATTTCACATCCACTTCTCTCCGTTTCAACAAATCTGCTTCTCTGCACTTTTGCAGCTTCTCCGCAACTTCAATTTCTCCATATCTGTGAGGTTCGCTAATACTGCATCTCTGTATGTACCATACGCCCAATTTTTGCAATTGATCAAATTCTTGCATTATTTATATCTACAGATGTTACTCATTCTACGTATTTGCCAAATCCATGCAATTCACTTCTTGAAGCTTGTGCTCCTTCTCTGAATGTAAAAGCTTCTCCATTTCTAACAATTGCTCTATCTCCAGTCATTTCTTCGAGTTACATACATTAACATCTCTATTTCAGACATTTTCAACTGCTCATCATTCATTTCACATCCAGTTCTCTCCGTTTCAACAAATCTGCTTCTCTGCACTTTTGCAGCTTCTCCGCATTCACCGCAACTTCAATTTCTCCATATCTTTCAATTTCTCTAATATTGCATCTCTGTATCTACCAAACGCCCAATTTTTGCAATTGATCAAATTCTAGCATTATTTCTATCTACAGATGTCACTCATTCTACATATTTGCCAAATCCATGCAATTCATTCTTGAAGCTTGTGCTTCTTCTCTGAAAGTTGAAGCTTTTCCATTTCTAAAAATCGCTCTCTCTCCACTCATTTCTTCTGATTACATACATTAACATCACTACTTCAAACAATCTCCACATTTCCAGCTGCTCATTATTCATTTCACATCCACTTCTCTCCGTTTCAACAAATCTGTTTCTCTGCACTTTTGCTGCTTCTCCGCATTCACCGCAACTTCAATTTCTCCATGTCATTCAATTTCGCTAATACTGCATCTCTGTATCTACCAAACGCCCAATTTTTGCAATTGATCAAATTCTAGCATTATTTCTATCTACAGATGTCACTCATTCTGCATATTTGCCAAATCCATGCAATTCACTTCTTGAAGCGTGTGCTCCTGCTCTGAAAGGATAAGCATCTCCATTTTCAACAATTGCTCTATCTCCACTCATTTCTTCGAGTTACATACATTACATCTCTATTTCTGGCAATCTCCACATTTCTAGCCACTCATTATTCATTTCACATCCACTTCTCTCCATTTCAACAAATCTGCTTCTCTGTATATGCAAGTTCTCGCTTTCTTGGAGTTGAGCACATTCTGCACTCTTCCAGCTCCTCCGCATTCACCGTAACTTCAATTGCTCCATATCCTTCAATTTCGCTAATGCTGCATCTCAGCGTCCACAAAATGTCCAATTTTTCCAATTCATCAAATTCTAGCATTATTCCTATCTACAGATCTTTCTCATTCTACATATTTGCCAAATGCATGAAATTCACTTCTTGAAGCTTGTGCTCCTTCTCTGAAAGTAAAAGCTTGTCCATTTCTAACAATTGTCTATCTCAACTCATTTCTACGAGTTACATTCATTAACATCTCTATTTCAGGCATTCTCCACATTTTCAACTGCTCATCATTCATTTCACATCCTCTTCTCTCCTTTTCAACTAATCGGCTTCTCTGCACTTTCTCTGCATCTATCTACAGATGTCACTCATTCTACATATTTGCCAAATCCATGCAATTCACTTATTGAAGCTTGTGCTCCTTCACTGAAAGTATACGTTTCTCCGTTTCTAACAATGGCTCTATCTCCAGTCATTTCTTCGATTTACATAAATTAACATCTCTATTTCAGGCATTCTCCACATTTTCAACTGCTCATCATTCATTTCACATCCTCTTCTCTCCTTTTCAACTAATCGGCTTCTCTGCACTTTCTCTGCATCTATCTACAGATGTCACTCATTCTACATATTTGCCAGATCCATGCAATTCACTTCTTCAAGCTTCTGCTCCTTCTCTGAAAGTAAAAGCTTCTCCATTTCTAAAAATCGCTCTATCTCCACTCATTTCTTCTCATTACATACATTAACATCTCTATTTCAAACAAACTCCACATTTCTAGTTAGTCATTATTCATTGCACATCCTCTTCTCTCCTTTTCAACAAATCTGCTTCTCTGTATATGCAAGTTCTCGCTTTCTTGGAGTTGAGCACATGCTGCACTCTTCCAGCTCCTCCACATTCACCGCAAGTTCAATTGCTCCATAATCTTCAATTTCGCTAATGCTGCATCTCTGCATCTACCAAATGTCCAATTTGTCCAATTGATCAAATTCTAGCATTATTCCTATCTACAGATCTTTCTCATTCTACATATTTGCCAAATGCATGAAATTCACTTCTTGAAGCTTGTGCTCCTTCTCTGAAATTAAGAGCTTCTCCATTTCTAACAATTGCTCTATCTCAACTCATTTCTTCGAGTTACATACATTAACATCTCTATTTCAGACAATCTCCACATTTTCAACTGCTCATCATTCATTTCTTCTCTCCTTTTCAACAAATCTGGTTCTCTGCACTTTTGCAGCTTCTCCGCAACTTCAATTTCTCCATATCGATGACGTTCGCTAATACTGCCTCTCTGTACCTACCAAACGCCCAATTTTTCGAATTGATCAAATTCTAGCATTATTTCTATCTGCACATGTTACTAATTCTACATATTTGCCAAATCCATGCAATTCACTTATTGAAGCTTGTGCTCCTTCACTGAAAGTATCCGTTTCTCCGTTTCGAACAATTGCTCTATCTCCATTCATTTCTTCGATTTACAATCATTAACATCTCTATGTCAGTCCATCTCCACATTCTAGCTTCTCATCATTCATTGCACATCCACTTCTCTGCTTTTCAACATATCTGCTTCTCTGTATATGCAAGTTCACATTTTCATGGAGTTGAACACATTCTGCACTCTTCCAGCTCCTCCGCATTCACCGCAACTTCAATTGCTCCATATCCTTCAATCTCGCTAATGCTGCATCTCTGCATTTACCAAATGACCAATTTTTCCAATTGAGCAAATTCTAGCATTATTCCTATCTACAGATCTTTCTCATTCTATATATTTGCGAAATGCATGAAATTCACTTCTTGAAGCTTGTGCTCCTTCTCTGAAAGTAAAAGCTTCTGCATTTCTAACAATCACTCTATCTCAACTCATTTCTTCTATTTATATACATTAACATCTCTACTTCAAACAATCTCCACATTTCCAGCTGCTCATTATTCATTTCACATCCACTTCTCTCCGTTTCAACAAATCTGTTTCTCTGCACTTTTGCTGCTTCTGCGCATTCACCGCAACTTCAATTTCTCCATGTCATTCAATTTCGCTAATACTGCATCTCTGTATCTACCAAACGCCCAATTTTTGCAATTGATCAAATTCTAGCATTATTTCTATCTACAGATGTCACTCATTCTGCATATTTGCCAAATCCATGCAATTCACTTCTTGAAGCGTGTGCTCCTGCTCTGAAAGGATAAGCATCTCCATTTTCAACAATTGCTCTATCTCCACTCATTTCTTCGAGTTACATACATTACATCTCTATTTCTGGCAATCTCCACATTTCTAGCCACTCATTATTCATTTCACATCCACTTCTCTCCATTTCAACAAATCTGCTTCTCTGTATATGCAAGTTCTCGCTTTCTTGGAGTTGAGCACATTCTGCACTCTTCCAGCTCCTCCGCATTCACCGTAACTTCAATTGCTCCATATCCTTCAATTTCGCTAATGCTGCATCTCAGCGTCCACAAAATGTCCAATTTTTCCAATTCATCAAATTCTAGCATTATTCCTATCTACAGATCTTTCTCATTCTACATATTTGCCAAATGCATGAAATTCACTTCTTGAAGCTTGTGCTCCTTCTCTGAAAGTAAAAGCTTGTCCATTTCTAACAATTGTCTATCTCAACTCATTTCTACGAGTTACATTCATTAACATCTCTATTTCAGACATTCTCCACATTTTCAACTGCTCATCATTCATTTCACATCCTCTTCTCTCCTTTTCAGCAAATCTGCTTCTCTGCACTTTTGCAGCTTCTCCGCAACTTCAATTTCTCCATATCTATGATGTTCGCTAATACTCCATCTCTGTATCTACCAAACGCCCAATTTTTGCATTTGATCAAATTCTTGCATTATTTCTATCTACAGATGTTACTGATTCTACGTATTTGCCAAATCCATGCCATTCACTTCTTGAAGCTTGTGCTCCTTTTCTGAAAGTAAAAGCTTCTCCATTTCTAAGAATCGCTCCATCTCCAGTCATTTCTTTTATTTATACACATTAACATTACTATTTCAAACAATCTCCTCATTTCCAGCTGCTCATTATTCATTTCACATCCACTTCTCTCATTTTCAACAAATGTGCATCTCTGCAATTTTGCAGGTTCTCCGCATTCACCGCAGCTTCAATTCCTCCATATCTATCAAATTCGCTAATACTGCATCTCTGTATGTACCAAACGTCCAACTTCTGCAATTGATCAAATTCTTGCCTTATTTCAATCTACAGATGTTACTCATTCTACATATTTACCAAATCAATGCAATTCACTTCTTGAATCTTGTGCTCCGGCTCTGAAAATATAAGCTTCTCCATTTTCAACAATTGCTCTATCTCAACTCATTCCTTCGAGTTACATACATTAACATCTCTATTTCAGACAATCGCCACATTTCCAACTGCTCATCATTCATTTCTTCTCTCCTTTTCAACAAATCTGCTTCTCTGCACTTTTGCAGCTTCTCCGCAACTTCAATTTCTCCATTTCTATGACATTCGCTAATACTGCATCTCTGTTTCTACCAAACGCCCAATTTTTGCAATTGATCAAATTCTAGCATTATTTCTATCTACAGATGTTACTCATTCTACATATTTGCCAAATCCATGCAATTCACTTATTGAAGCTTGTGCTCCTTCACTGAAAGTATACGTTTCTCCGTTTCTAACAATGGCTCGATCTCCAGTCATTTCTTCGATTTACATAAATTAACATCTCTATTTCAGGCATTCTCCACATTTTCAACTGCTCATCATTCATTTCACATCCTCTTCTCTCCTTTTCAACTAATCGGCTTCTCTGCACTTTCTCTGCATCTATCTACAGATGTCACTCATTCTACATATTTGCCAAATCCATGCAATTCACTTATTGAAGCTTGTGCTCCTTCACTGAAAGTATACGTTTCTCCGTTTCTAACAATGGCTCTATCTCCAGTCATTTCTTCGATTTACATAAATTAACATCTCTATTTCAGGCATTCTCCACATTTTCAACTGCTCATCATTCATTTCACATCCTCTTCTCTCCTTTTCAACTAATCGGCTTCTCTGCACTTTCTCTGCATCTATCTACAGATGTCACTCATTCTACATATTTGCCAGATCCATGCAATTCACTTCTTCAAGCTTCTGCTCCTTCTCTGAAAGTAAAAGCTTCTCCATTTCTAAAAATCGCTCTATCTCCACTCATTTCTTCTCATTACATACATTAACATCTCTATTTCAAACAAACTCCACATTTCTAGTTAGTCATTATTCATTGCACATCCTCTTCTCTCCTTTTCAACAAATCTGCTTCTCTGTATATGCAAGTTCTCGCTTTCTTGGAGTTGAGCACATGCTGCACTCTTCCAGCTCCTCCACATTCACCGCAAGTTCAATTGCTCCATAATCTTCAATTTCGCTAATGCTGCATCTCTGCATCTACCAAATGTCCAATTTGTCCAATTGATCAAATTCTAGCATTATTCCTATCTACAGATCTTTCTCATTCTACATATTTGCCAAATGCATGAAATTCACTTCTTGAAGCTTGTGCTCCTTCTCTGAAATTAAGAGCTTCTCCATTTCTAACAATTGCTCTATCTCAACTCATTTCTTCGAGTTACATACATTAACATCTCTATTTCAGACAATCTCCACATTTTCAACTGCTCATCATTCATTTCTTCTCTCCTTTTCAACAAATCTGGTTCTCTGCACTTTTGCAGCTTCTCCGCAACTTCAATTTCTCCATATCGATGACGTTCGCTAATACTGCCTCTCTGTACCTACCAAACGCCCAATTTTTCGAATTGATCAAATTCTAGCATTATTTCTATCTGCACATGTTACTAATTCTACATATTTGCCAAATCCATGCAATTCACTTATTGAAGCTTGTGCTCCTTCACTGAAAGTATCCGTTTCTCCGTTTCGAACAATTGCTCTATCTCCATTCATTTCTTCGATTTACAATCATTAACATCTCTATGTCAGTCCATCTCCACATTCTAGCTTCTCATCATTCATTGCACATCCACTTCTCTGCTTTTCAACATATCTGCTTCTCTGTATATGCAAGTTCACATTTTCATGGAGTTGAACACATTCTGCACTCTTCCAGCTCCTCCGCATTCACCGCAACTTCAATTGCTCCATATCCTTCAATCTCGCTAATGCTGCATCTCTGCATTTACCAAATGACCAATTTTTCCAATTGAGCAAATTCTAGCATTATTCCTATCTACAGATCTTTCTCATTCTATATATTTGCGAAATGCATGAAATTCACTTCTTGAAGCTTGTGCTCCTTCTCTGAAAGTAAAAGCTTCTGCATTTCTAACAATCACTCTATCTCAACTCATTTCTTCTATTTATATACATTAACATCTCTACTTCAAACAATCTCCACATTTCCAGCTGCTCATTATTCATTTCACATCCACTTCTCTCCGTTTCAACAAATCTGTTTCTCTGCACTTTTGCTGCTTCTGCGCATTCACCGCAACTTCAATTTCTCCATGTCATTCAATTTCGCTAATACTGCATCTCTGTATCTACCAAACGCCCAATTTTTGCAATTGATCAAATTCTAGCATTATTTCTATCTACAGATGTCACTCATTCTGCATATTTGCCAAATCCATGCAATTCACTTCTTGAAGCGTGTGCTCCTGCTCTGAAAGGATAAGCATCTCCATTTTCAACAATTGCTCTATCTCCACTCATTTCTTCGAGTTACATACATTACATCTCTATTTCTGGCAATCTCCACATTTCTAGCCACTCATTATTCATTTCACATCCACTTCTCTCCATTTCAACAAATCTGCTTCTCTGTATATGCAAGTTCTCGCTTTCTTGGAGTTGAGCACATTCTGCACTCTTCCAGCTCCTCCGCATTCACCGTAACTTCAATTGCTCCATATCCTTCAATTTCGCTAATGCTGCATCTCAGCGTCCACAAAATGTCCAATTTTTCCAATTCATCAAATTCTAGCATTATTCCTATCTACAGATCTTTCTCATTCTACATATTTGCCAAATGCATGAAATTCACTTCTTGAAGCTTGTGCTCCTTCTCTGAAAGTAAAAGCTTGTCCATTTCTAACAATTGTCTATCTCAACTCATTTCTACGAGTTACATTCATTAACATCTCTATTTCAGACATTCTCCACATTTTCAACTGCTCATCATTCATTTCACATCCTCTTCTCTCCTTTTCAGCAAATCTGCTTCTCTGCACTTTTGCAGCTTCTCCGCAACTTCAATTTCTCCATATCTATGATGTTCGCTAATACTCCATCTCTGTATCTACCAAACGCCCAATTTTTGCATTTGATCAAATTCTTGCATTATTTCTATCTACAGATGTTACTGATTCTACGTATTTGCCAAATCCATGCCATTCACTTCTTGAAGCTTGTGCTCCTTTTCTGAAAGTAAAAGCTTCTCCATTTCTAAGAATCGCTCCATCTCCAGTCATTTCTTTTATTTATACACATTAACATTACTATTTCAAACAATCTCCTCATTTCCAGCTGCTCATTATTCATTTCACATCCACTTCTCTCATTTTCAACAAATGTGCATCTCTGCAATTTTGCAGGTTCTCCGCATTCACCGCAGCTTCAATTCCTCCATATCTATCAAATTCGCTAATACTGCATCTCTGTATGTACCAAACGTCCAACTTCTGCAATTGATCAAATTCTTGCCTTATTTCAATCTACAGATGTTACTCATTCTACATATTTACCAAATCAATGCAATTCACTTCTTGAATCTTGTGCTCCGGCTCTGAAAATATAAGCTTCTCCATTTTCAACAATTGCTCTATCTCAACTCATTCCTTCGAGTTACATACATTAACATCTCTATTTCAGACAATCGCCACATTTCCAACTGCTCATCATTCATTTCTTCTCTCCTTTTCAACAAATCTGCTTCTCTGCACTTTTGCAGCTTCTCCGCAACTTCAATTTCTCCATTTCTATGACATTCGCTAATACTGCATCTCTGTTTCTACCAAACGCCCAATTTTTGCAATTGATCAAATTCTAGCATTATTTCTATCTACAGATGTTACTCATTCTACATATTTGCCAAATCCATGCAATTCACTTATTGAAGCTTGTGCTCCTTCACTGAAAGTATCCGTTTCTCCGTTTCTAACAATGGCTCTATCTCCAGTCATTTCTTCGATTTACATAAATTAACATCTCTATTTCAGGCATTC
Source organism: Cetorhinus maximus (assembly GCF_964194155.1). Lineage (NCBI taxonomy): Eukaryota > Metazoa > Chordata > Chondrichthyes > Lamniformes > Cetorhinidae > Cetorhinus > Cetorhinus maximus. The sequence goes on from NC_135889.1 coordinate 25,754,616, forward strand.
TCCACATTTTCAACTGCTCACCATTCATTTCACATCCTCTTCTCTCCTTTTCAACTAATCGGCTTCTCTGCACTTTCTCTGCATCTATCTACAGATGTCACTCATTCTACATATTTGCCAAATCCATGCAATTCACTTCTTCAAGCTTCTGCTCCTTCTCTGAAAGTAAAAGCTTCTCCATTTCTAAAAATCGCTCTATCTCCACTCATTTCTTCTCATTACATACATTAACATTTCTATTTCAAACAAACTCCACATTTCTAGTTAGTCATTATTCATTGCACATCCTCTTCTCTCCTTTTCAACAAATCTGCTTCTCTGTATATGCAAGTTCTCGCTTTCTTGGAGTTGAGCACATGCTGCACTCTTCCAGCTCCTCCACATTCACCGCAAGTTCAATTGCTCCATAATCTTCAATTTCGCTAATGCTGCATCTCTGCATCTACCAAATGTCCAATTTGTCCAATTGATCAAATTCTAGCATTATTCCTATCTACAGATCTTTCTCATTCTACATATTTGCCAAATGCATGAAATTCACTTCTTGAAGCTTGTGCTCCTTCTCTGAAATTAAGAGCTTCTCCATTTCTAACAATTGCTCTATCTCAACTCATTTCTTCGAGTTACATACATTAACATCTCTATTTCAGACAATCTCCACATTTTCAACTGCTCATCATTCATTTCTTCTCTCCTTTTCAACAAATCTGGTTCTCTGCACTTTTGCAGCTTCTCCGCAACTTCAATTTCTCCATATCGATGACGTTCGCTAATACTGCCTCTCTGTACCTACCAAACGCCCAATTTTTCGAATTGATCAAATTCTAGCATTATTTCTATCTGCACATGTTACTAATTCTACATATTTGCCAAATCCATGCAATTCACTTATTGAAGCTTGTGCTCCTTCACTGAAAGTATCCGTTTCTCCGTTTCGAACAATTGCTCTATCTCCATTCATTTCTTCGATTTACAATCATTAACATCTCTATGTCAGTCCATCTCCACATTCTAGCTTCTCATCATTCATTGCACATCCACTTCCCTGCTTTTCAACATATCTGCTTGTCTTGTATATGCAAGTTCACACTTTCTTGGAGTTGAACATATTCTGCACTCTTCCAGCTCCTTCGCATTCACCGCAACTTCAATTGCTCCATATCCATCAATCTCGCTAATGCTGCATCTCTGCATTTACCAAATGACCAATTTTTCCAATTGATCAAATTCTAGCATTATTCCTATCTACAGAACTTTCTCATTCTACATATTTGCTAAATGCATGAAATTCACTTCTTGAAGCTTGTGCTCCTTCTCTGAATGTAAAAGATTCACCATTTCTAACAATTGCTCTATCTCAACTCATTTCTTCGAGTTACATGCATTAACATCTCTATTTCAGACAATCTCCACATTTTCAACTGCACATCATTCATTTCACATCCTCTCCTCTCCTTTTCAACAAATCTGCTTCTCTGCACTTTTGCAGCTTCTCCGCAAATTCAATTTCTCCATACCTATCAAAATCGCTAATACTGCATCTCTGTATGTACCAAACTCCCAATCTTTGCAATTGATCAAATTCTAGCATTATTTTTATCTACAGATGTTACTCAGTCTACATATTTGCCAAATCCATGCAATTCACTTCTTGAAGCTTGTACTCCGGCTCTGAAAGGATAAGCTTCTCCATTTTCAACAATTGCTCTATCTCCACTCATTTCTTCGAGTTACATACATTACATCTCTATTTCAGGCAATCTCTACGTTTCTAGCTACTCATTATTCATTTCACATCCACTTCTCTCCTTTTCAACAAATCTGCTTCTCTGTATATGCAAGTTCTCGCTTTCTTGGAGTTGAGCACATTCTGCACTCTTCCAGCTCCTCCGCATTCACCGTAACTTCAATTGCTCCATATCCTTCAATTTCGCTAATGCTGCATCTCAGCGTCCACATAATGTCCAATTTATCCAATTGATCAAATTCTAGCATTATTCCTATCTCCAGACCTTTCTCATTCTACATATTTGCCAAATGCATGAATTTCACTTCTTCAAGCTTGTGCTCCTTCTCTGAAAGTAAAAGCTTGTCCATTTCTAACAATTGCTCTATCTCAACTTATTTCTACGAGTTACATTCATTAACATCTCTATTTCAGACAATCTCCACATTTTCAACTGCTTGTCATTCATTTCACATCCTCTTCTCTACTTTTCAACAAATCTGCTTCTCTGCACTTTTGCAGCCTCTCCGCAACGTCAATTCCTCCAGATCTATCAAATTCGCTAATACTCCTACTCTGTATGTACCAAACGTCCAACTTTTGCAATTGATCAAATTCTTGCCTTATTTCAATCTACAGATGTTACTCATTCTAAATATTTGCCAAATCCTAGCAATTCACTTATTGAAGCTTGTGCTCCTTCTCTGAATGAGAAAGCTTCTCCATTTCTAACAATCGCCCTATCTCCACTCATTTCTTTTATTAATACACATTAACATCTCTATTTCAGACAATCTCCACATTTTCAACTGCTCATCATTCATTTCACTTTCACTTCTCTCCGTTTCAACAAATCTGCTTCTCTGCACTTTTGCAGCTTCTCCGCATTCACCGCAACTTCAATTTCTCCATATCTTTCAATTTCGCTAAATATTTGAAATAGAGATGTTAATGTATATAAATAGAAGAAATGATTGGAGATAGAGCGATTCTTAGAAATGGAGAAGCATTTACTTTCAGATTCGCTAAATCTGCTTCGCTGTACCTACCAAACGCCCAATTTTTGCAATTGAACAAATTCTAGCATTATTTCTATCTACAGATGTTAATCATTCTACATATTTGCCAAATCCATGCAATTTACTTCTTGAAGTTGTGTTCCTTCTCTGAAAGTAAAAGCTTCTCCATTTATAAAAATCGCTCTATCTCCACTCATTTCTTCTAATTACGTACATTAACATCTCTATTTCAAACAATCTCCACAATTCCAACTGCTCATTATTCATTTCACAACCATTTCTCTCCTTTTCAAGAAATCTGCTTCTCTGCTTATTTCCCGCTTCTCCGCATTCACCGCAACTTCAATTTCTCCATGTCATTCAATTTCGCTAATACTGCATCTCTGTATCTACCAAACGCCCAATTTTTGCAATTGATCAAATTCTAGCATTATTTCTATCTACAGATGTCACTCATTCTGCATATTTGCCAAATCCATGCAATTCACTTCTTGAAGCGTGTGCTCCTGCTCTGAAAGGATAAGCATCTCCATTTTCAACAATTGCTCTATCTCCACTCATTTCTTCGAGTTACATACATTACATCTCTATTTCTGGCAATCTCCACATTTCTAGCCACTCATTATTCATTTCACATCCACTTCTCTCCATTTCAACAAATCTGCTTCTCTGTATATGCAAGTTCTCGCTTTCTTGGAGTTGAGCACATTCTGCACTCTTCCAGCTCCTCCGCATTCACCGTAACTTCAATTGCTCCATATCCTTCAATTTCGCTAATGCTGCATCTCAGCGTCCACAAAATGTCCAATTTTTCCAATTCATCAAATTCTAGCATTATTCCTATCTACAGATCTTTCTCATTCTACATATTTGCCAAATGCATGAAATTCACTTCTTGAAGCTTGTGCTCCTTCTCTGAAAGTAAAAGCTTGTCCATTTCTAACAATTGTCTATCTCAACTCATTTCTACGAGTTACATTCATTAACATCTCTATTTCAGACATTCTCCACATTTTCAACTGCTCATCATTCATTTCACATCCTCTTCTCTCCTTTTCAGCAAATCTGCTTCTCTGCACTTTTGCAGCTTCTCCGCAACTTCAATTTCTCCATATCTATGATGTTCGCTAATACTCCATCTCTGTATCTACCAAACGCCCAATTTTTGCATTTGATCAAATTCTTGCATTATTTCTATCTACAGCTGTTACTGATTCTACGTATTTGCCAAATCCATGCCATTCACTTCTTGAAGCTTGTGCTCCTTTTCTGAAAGTAAAAGCTTCTCCATTTCTAAGAATCGCTCCATCTCCAGTCATTTCTTTTATTTATACACATTAACATTACTATTTCAAACAATCTCCTCATTTCCAGCTGCTCATTATTCATTTCACATCCACTTCTCTCATTTTCAACAAATGTGCATCTCTGCAATTTTGCAGGTTCTCCGCATTCACCGCAGCTTCAATTCCTCCATATCTATCAAATTCGCTAATACTGCATCTCTGTATGTACCAAACGTCCAACTTCTGCAATTGATCAAATTCTTGCCTTATTTCAATCTACAGATGTTACTCATTCTAAATATTTACCAAATCAATGCAATTCACTTCTTGAATCTTGTGCTCCGGCTCTGAAAATATAAGCTTCTCCATTTTCAACAATTGCTCTATCTCAACTCATTCCTTCGAGTTACATACATTAACATCTCTATTTCAGACAATCGCCACATTTCCAACTGCTCATCATTCATTTCTTCTCTCCTTTTCAACAAATCTGCTTCTCTGCACTTTTGCAGCTTCTCCGCAACTTCAATTTCTCCATTTCTATGACATTCGCTAATACTGCATCTCTGTTTCTACCAAACGCCCAATTTTTGCAATTGATCAAATTCTAGCATTATTTCTATCTGCACATGTTACTAATTCTACATATTTGCCAAATCCATGCAATTCACTTATTGAAGCTTGTGCTCCTTCACTGAAAGTATCCGTTTCTCCGTTTCGAACAATTGCTCTATCTCCATTCATTTCTTCGATTTACAATCATTAACATCTCTATGTCAGTCCATCTCCACATTCTAGCTTCTCATCATTCATTGCACATCCACTTCCCTGCTTTTCAACATATCTGCTTGTCTTGTATATGCAAGTTCACACTTTCTTGGAGTTGAACATATTCTGCACTCTTCCAGCTCCTTCGCATTCACCGCAACTTCAATTGCTCCATATCCATCAATCTCGCTAATGCTGCATCTCTGCATTTACCAAATGACCAATTTTTCCAATTGATCAAATTCTAGCATTATTCCTATCTACAGAACTTTCTCATTCTACATATTTGCTAAATGCATGAAATTCACTTCTTGAAGCTTGTGCTCCTTCTCTGAATGTAAAAGATTCACCATTTCTAACAATTGCTCTATCTCAACTCATTTCTTCGAGTTACATACATTAACATCTCTATTTCAGACAATCTCCACATTTTCAACTGCACATCATTCATTTCACATCCTCTCCTCTCCTTTTCAACAAATCTGCTTCTCTGCACTTTTGCAGCTTCTCCGCAAATTCAATTTCTCCATACCTATCAAAATCGCTAATACTGCATCTCTGTATGTACCAAACTCCCAATCTTTGCAATTGATCAAATTCTAGCATTATTTTTATCTACAGATCTTTCTCATTCTACATATTTGCCAATTGCATGAAATTCACTTCTTGAAGCTTGTGCTCCTTCTCTGAAAGTAAGAGCTTGTCCATTTCTAACAATTGCTCTATCTCAACTCATTTCTTCGAGTTACATACATTAACATCTCTATTTCAGACAATCTCCACATTTTCAACTGCTCATCATTCATTTCACATCCACTTCTCTCCGTTTCAACAAATCTGCTTCTCTGCACTTTTGCAGCTTCTCCGCAACTTCAATTTCTCCATATCTGTGAGGTTCGCTAATACTGCATCTCTGTATGTACCATACGCCCAATTTTTGCAATTGATCAAATTCTTGCATTAATTCTATCTACAGATGTTACTCATTCTACGTATTTGCCAAATCCATGCAATTCACTTCTTGAAGCTTGTGCTCCTTCTCTGAATGTAAAAGCTTCTCCATTTCTAACAATTGCTCTATCTCAACTCATTTCTTTTATTTATACACATTATATCTCTACTTCAGACAATCTCCACATTTTCAACTGCTCATCATTCATTTCACAACCACTTCTCTCCGTTTCAACAAATCTGCTTCTCTGCACTTTTGCAGCTTCTCCGCATTCACCGCAACTTCAATTTCTCCATATCTTTCAATTTCGTTAATATTGCATCTCTGTATCTACCAAAAGCCCAAATTTTGCAATTGATCAAATTCTAGCATTATTTCTAACTACAGATGTCACTCATTCTACATATTTGCCAAATCCATGCAATTCACTTCTTGAAGCTTGTGCTCCTTCTCTGAAAGTTAAAGTTTATCCATTTATAAAAATCGCTATATCTCCACTCACTTCTTCTAATTACATACATTAACATCTCCATTTCAAACAATCTCCACATTTCCAGCTGCTCATTATTCATTTCACAACCATTTCTCCTCTTTTCAAGTAATCTGCTTCTCTGCACTTTTGCAGCTTCTGCGCATTCACCGCAACTTCAATTTCTCCATAACGTTCAATTTCGTTAATACTGCATCTCTCTATCTACCAAACGCCCAATTTTTGCAATTGATCTAATTCTAGCATTATTTCTATCTACAGATGTTACTCATTCTACATATTTGCCAAATCCATGTAATTCACTTATTGAAGCTTGTGCGCCTTCACTGAAAGTATACGTTTCTCCGTTTCTAACAATTGCTCTATCTCCAGTCATTTCTTCGATTTACATACATTAACATCTCTATTTCAGACAATCTCCACATTTTCAACTGCTCATCATTCATTTCACATCCTCTTCTCTCCTTTTCAACAACTCTGCTTCTCTGCACTTTTGCAGCTTCTCTGCAACTTCAATGTCTCCATATCTATGACGTTCGCTAATACTGCATCTATGTATCTACCAAACGCCCAATTTTTGCAATTGATCTAATTCTAGCATTATTTCTATCTACAGATGTTACTCATTCTACGTATTTGCCAAAGCCATGCAATTCACTTCTTGAAGCTTGTGCTCCTTTTCTGAAAGTAAAAGCTTCTCCATTTCTAGCAATCGCTCTATATCCACTCATTTCTTTTATTTATACACATTAAGATCTCTATTTCAAACAATCTCCACATTTCCAGCTGCTCATTATTCATTTCACATCCACTTCTCTCATTTTCAACAAATGTGCTTTTCTGCAATTTTGCAGCTTCTCCGCTTTCACCGCAACTGCAAGTCCTCCATATCCTTCAATTTCGCTAATGCTGCATCTCTGTATCTACCAAATGTCCAAATTTTCCAATGGATGAAAATCTAGCATTATTCCTATCTACAGATCTTTCTCATTCTACATATTTGCCAATTGCATGAAATTCACTTCTTGAAGCTTGTGCTCCTTCTCTGAAAGTAAAAGCTTCTCCATTTCTTACAAGTGCTCTATCTCAACTCATTTATTCGAGTTACATACATTAACATCTCTATTTCAGGCAATCTCCACATTTTCAACTGCTCATCATTCATTTCACATCCACTTCTCTCCGTTTCAACAAATCTGCTTCTCTGCAATTTTGCAGCTTCTCCGCATTCACCGCAACTTCAATTTCTCCATAACGTTCAATTTCGCTGATACTGCATCTCTCTATCTACCAAACGCCCAATTTTTGCAATTGATCAAATTCTAGCATTATTTCTATCTACAGATGTTACTCATTCTACATATTTGCCAAATCCATGCAATTCACTTATTGAAGCTTGTGCTCCTTCTCTGAAAGTATACGTTTCTCCGTTTCTAACAATTGCTCTATCTCCACTCATTTCTTCGAGTTACATACATTAACATCTCTATTTCAGACAATCTCCACATTTTCAACTGCTCATCATTCATTTCACATCCTCTTCTCTTCTTTTCAACAAATCTGCTTCATTGCACTTTTGCAGCTTCTCCGCAACTTCAAATTCTCCATATCTATGAGGCTCGCTAATACTGCATCTCTGTATATACCAAACGCCCAATTTTTACAATTGATCAAATTGTAGCATTATTTCTATCTACAGATGTTACTCATTCTGCGCCTTTGCCAAATCCATGCAATTCACTTCATGAAGCTTGTGCTCCTTCTCTGAAAGTTAAAGCTTCTCCATTTATAAAAATCGCTCTAGCTCCACTCATTTCTTCTAATTACATACATTAAAATCTGTATTTCAAACAATCTCCGCATTTCCAGCTGCTCATTATTCATTTCGCAACCATTTCTCTCCTTTTCAAGAAATCTGCTTCACTCCTCTTTTCCCGCTTCTCCCGCATTCAGCGCAACTTCAATTTGTCCTTAACGTTCAATTTCGCGAATACTGCATCTCTGTATCTACCAAACGCCCAATTTTTCCAATTGATCAAATTCTAGCATTATTTATTTTTTTACAGTTGTTACTCAGTCTACATATTTGCCAAATCCTTGCAATTCACTTCTTGAAGCTTGTGCTCCGGCTCTGAAAGTATAAGCTTCTCCATTTTCAATAATTGCACTATCTCCACTCATTACTTCGATTTACATACATTACATCTCTATTTCAGGCAATCTCCATATTTCTACCTATGCATTCTTCATTTCACATCCACTTCTCTCCTTTTCAACAAATCTTCTTCTCTGTATATGCAAGTTCTCACTTTCTTGGAGTTGAGAACATTCTGCACTCTTCCAGCTCCTCCGCATTCGCCGCAAGTTCAATTGCTCCATATCCTTCAATTTCGCTAATGCTGCATCTCTGCATCCACAAAATGTCCAATTTTTCCAATTGATCAAATTCTAGCATTGTTCCTATCTAAAGATCTTTCTCATTCTACATATTTGCCAAATGCATGAAATTCACTTCTTGAAGCATGTGCTCCTTCTCTGAAAGTAAAAGCTTGTCCACTTCTAACAATTGCTCTATCTCAACTCTACGAGTTACATTCATTAACATCTCTATTTCAGACAATCTCCTCATTTTCAACTGCTCATCATTCATTTCACATCCTCTTCTCTCCTTTTCAACAAATCTGCTTCTCTGCACTTTTGCAGCTTCTCCGCAACTTCAATTCCTCCATATCTATGAAATTCGCTAATACTGCATCTCTGTATGTAACAAACGTCCAACTTTTGCAATTGATCAAATTCTTGCCTTATTTCAATCTACAGATGTTACTCATTCTAAATATTTGCCAAATCCATGCATTCCACCTATTGAAGCTTATGCTCCTTCTCTGAAAGTAGAAGCTTCTCCATTTCTAAGGATCGCTCTATCTCCACTCATTTCTTCTATTTATATACATTAACATCTCTATTTCAGACAATCTCCACATTTCCAGCTGCTCATTATTCATTTCACATCCACTTCCCTCATTTTCAACAAATCTGCTTCTCTGCAATTTTGCAGCTTCTCCGCATTCACCGACACTTCAATTTCTCCATATCTTTCGATTTCACTAATTCTGCATCTATGCATCTACCAATTGTCCAATTTTTACAATGGATGAAGTTCTAGCATTTTTCCTGTCTACAGATCTTTCTCATTCTACATTTTTGCCAACTGCATGAAATTCACTTCTTGAAGCTTGTGCTCCTTCTCTGAAAGTAAAAGCTTGTCCATTTCTAACAATTGCTCTATCTCAACTCATTTCTTCGAGTTACATGCATTAACATCTCTATTTCAGACAATCTCCACATTTTCCACTGCACATATTTCATTTCACATCCACTTCTCTCCGTTTCAACAAATCTGCTTCTCTGCACTTTTGCAGCTTCTCCGCAATCACTGCAACTTCAATTTCTCCATATCTTTCAATTTCGCTAATACTGCATCTCTGTATCTACCAAACGCCCAATTATTCCAATTGATCAAATTCTAGCATTATTTCTATCTACAGATGTTACTCATTCTACATATTTGCCAAATCCATGCAATTCACTAATTGAAGCTTGTGATCCTTCACTGAAAGTATACGTTTCTCCGTTTCTAACAATTGCTCTATCTCCAGTCATTTCTTCGATTTACATAAATTAACATCTCTATTTCAGGCATTCTCCACATTTTCAACTGCTCACCATTCATTTCACATCCTCTTCTCTCCTTTTCAACTAATCGGCTTCTCTGCACTTTCTCTGCATCTATCTACAGATGTCACTCATTCTACATATTTGCCAAATCCATGCAATTCACTTCTTCAAGCTTCTGCTCCTTCTCTGAAAGTAAAAGCTTCTCCATTTCTAAAAATCGCTCTATCTCCACTCATTTCTTCTCATTACATACATTAACATTTCTATTTCAAACAAACTCCACATTTCTAGTTAGTCATTATTCATTGCACATCCTCTTCTCTCCTTTTCAACAAATCTGCTTCTCTGTATATGCAAGTTCTCGCTTTCTTGGAGTTGAGCACATGCTGCACTCTTCCAGCTCCTCCACATTCACCGCAAGTTCAATTGCTCCATAATCTTCAATTTCGCTAATGCTGCATCTCTGCATCTACCAAATGTCCAATTTGTCCAATTGATCAAATTCTAGCATTATTCCTATCTACAGATCTTTCTCATTCTACATATTTGCCAAATGCATGAAATTCACTTCTTGAAGCTTGTGCTCCTTCTCTGAAATTAAGAGCTTCTCCATTTCTAACAATTGCTCTATCTCAACTCATTTCTTCGAGTTACATACATTAACATCTCTATTTCAGACAATCTCCACATTTTCAACTGCTCATCATTCATTTCTTCTCTCCTTTTCAACAAATCTGGTTCTCTGCACTTTTGCAGCTTCTCCGCAACTTCAATTTCTCCATATCGATGACGTTCGCTAATACTGCCTCTCTGTACCTACCAAACGCCCAATTTTTCGAATTGATCAAATTCTAGCATTATTTCTATCTGCACATGTTACTAATTCTACATATTTGCCAAATCCATGCAATTCACTTATTGAAGCTTGTGCTCCTTCACTGAAAGTATCCGTTTCTCCGTTTCGAACAATTGCTCTATCTCCATTCATTTCTTCGATTTACAATCATTAACATCTCTATGTCAGTCCATCTCCACATTCTAGCTTCTCATCATTCATTGCACATCCACTTCCCTGCTTTTCAACATATCTGCTTGTCTTGTATATGCAAGTTCACACTTTCTTGGAGTTGAACATATTCTGCACTCTTCCAACTCCTTCGCATTCACCGCAACTTCAATTGCTCCATATCCATCAATCTCGCTAATGCTGCATCTCTGCATTTACCAAATGACCAATTTTTCCAATTGATCAAATTCTAGCATTATTCCTATCTACAGAACTTTCTCATTCTACATATTTGCTAAATGCATGAAATTCACTTCTTGAAGCTTGTGCTCCTTCTCTGAATGTAAAAGATTCACCATTTCTAACAATTGCTCTATCTCAACTCATTTCTTCGAGTTACATACATTAACATCTCTATTTCAGACAATCTCCACATTTTCAACTGCACATCATTCATTTCACATCCTCTCCTCTCCTTTTCAACAAATCTGCTTCTCTGCACTTTTGCAGCTTCTCCGCAAATTCAATTTCTCCATACCTATCAAAATCGCTAATACTGCATCTCTGTATGTACCAAACTCCCAATCTTTGCAATTGATCAAATTCTAGCATTATTTTTATCTACAGATGTTACTCAGTCTACATATTTGCCAAATCCATGCAATTCACTTCTTGAAGCTTGTACTCCGGCTCTGAAAGGATAAGCTTCTCCATTTTCAACAATTGCTCTATCTCCACTCATTTCTTCGAGTTACATACATTACATCTCTATTTCAGGCAATCTCTACGTTTCTAGCTACTCATTATTCATTTCACATCCACTTCTCTCCTTTTCAACAAATCTGCTTCTCTGTATATGCAAGTTCTCGCTTTCTTGGAGTTGAGCACATTCTGCACTCTTCCAGCTCCTCCGCATTCACCGTAACTTCAATTGCTCCATATCCTTCAATTTCGCTAATGCTGCATCTCAGCGTCCACATAATGCCCAATTTATCCAATTGATCAAATTCTAGCATTATTCCTATCTACAGACCTTTCTCATTCTACATATTTGCCAAATGCATGAATTTCACTTCTTCAAGCTTGTGCTCCTTCTCTGAAAGTAAAAGCTTGTCCATTTCTAACAATTGCTCTATCTCAACTTATTTCTACGAGTTACATTCATTAACATCTCTATTTCAGACAATCTCCACATTTTCAACTGCTTGTCATTCATTTCACATCCTCTTCTCTACTTTTCAACAAATCTGCTTCTCTGCACTTTTGCAGCCTCTCCGCAACGTCAATTCCTCCAGATCTATCAAATTCGCTAATACTCCTACTCTGTATGTACCAAACGTCCAACTTTTGCAATTGATCAAATTCTTGCCTTATTTCAATCTACAGATGTTACTCATTCTAAATATTTGCCAAATCCTAGCAATTCACTTATTGAAGCTTGTGCTCCTTCTCTGAATGAGAAAGCTTCTCCATTTCTAACAATCGCCCTATCTCCACTCATTTCTTTTTTTAATACACATTATCATCTCTATTTCAGACAATCTCCACATTTTCAACTGCTCATCATTCATTTCACATTCACTTCTCTCCGTTTCAACAAATCTGCTTCTCTACACTCTTCCAGCTCCTCCGCATTCACCGCAACTTCAATTCCTCCATATCCTTCAATTTCGCTAATGCTGCATCTCTGCATCTACCAAATGTCCAATTTGTCCAAAGGATGAAATTCTACCATTATTCCTATCTACAGATCTTTCTCATTCTACATATTTGCCAATTGCATGAAATTCACTTCTTGAAGCTTGTGCTCCTTCTCTGAAAGTAAGAGCTTGTCCATTTCTAACAATTGCTCTATCTCAACTCATTTCTTCGAGTTACATACATTAACATCTCTATTTCAGACAATCTCCACATTTTCAACTGCTCATCATTCATTTCACATCCACTTCTCTCCGTTTCAACAAATCTGCTTCTCTGCACTTTTGCAGCTTCTCCGCAACTTCAATTTCTCCATATCTGTGAGGTTCGCTAATACTGCATCTCTGTATGTACCATACGCCCAATTTTTGCAATTGATCAAATTCTTGCATTAATTCTATCTACAGATGTTACTCATTCTACGTATTTGCCAAATCCATGCAATTCACTTCTTGAAGCTTGTGCTCCTTCTCTGAATGTAAAAGCTTCTCCATTTCTAACAATTGCTCTATCTCAACTCATTTCTTTTATTTATACACATTATATCTCTACTTCAGACAATCTCCACATTTTCAACTGCTCATCATTCATTTCACAACCACTTCTCTCCGTTTCAACAAATCTGCTTCTCTGCACTTTTGCAGCTTCTCCGCATTCACCGCAACTTCAATTTCTCCATATCTTTCAATTTCGTTAATATTGCATCTCTGTATCTACCAAAAGCCCAAATTTTGCAATTGATCAAATTCTAGCATTATTTCTAACTACAGATGTCACTCATTCTACATATTTGCCAAATCCATGCAATTCACTTCTTGAAGCTTGTGCTCCTTCTCTGAAAGTTAAAGTTTATCCATTTATAAAAATCGCTATATCTCCACTCACTTCTTCTAATTACATACATTAACATCTCCATTTCAAACAATCTCCACATTTCCAGCTGCTCATTATTCATTTCACAACCATTTCTCCTCTTTTCAAGTAATCTGCTTCTCTGCACTTTTGCAGCTTCTGCGCATTCACCGCAACTTCAATTTCTCCATAACGTTCAATTTCGTTAATACTGCATCTCTCTATCTACCAAACGCCCAATTTTTGCAATTGATCTAATTCTAGCATTATTTCTATCTACAGATGTTACTCATTCTACATATTTGCCAAATCCATGTAATTCACTTATTGAAGCTTGTGCGCCTTCACTGAAAGTATACGTTTCTCCGTTTCTAACAATTGCTCTATCTCCAGTCATTTCTTCGATTTACATACATTAACATCTCTATTTCAGACAATCTCCACATTTTCAACTGCTCATCATTCATTTCACATCCTCTTCTCTCCTTTTCAACAAATCTGCTTCTCTGCACTTTTGCAGCTTCTCTGCAACTTCAATGTCTCCATATCTATGACGTTCGCTAATACTGCATCTATGTATCTACCAAACGCCCAATTTTTGCAATTGATCTAATTCTAGCATTATTTCTATCTACAGATGTTACTCATTCTACGTATTTGCCAAAGCCATGCAATTCACTTCTTGAAGCTTGTGCTCCTTTTCTGAAAGTAAAAGCTTCTCCATTTCTAGCAATCGCTCTATATCCACTCATTTCTTTTATTTATACACATTAAGATCTCTATTTCAAACAATCTCCACATTTCCAGCTGCTCATTATTCATTTCACATCCACTTCTCTCATTTTCAACAAATGTGCTTTTCTGCAATTTTGCAGCTTCTCCGCTTTCACCGCAACTGCAAGTCCTCCATATCCTTCAATTTCGCTAATGCTGCATCTCTGTATCTACCAAATGTCCAAATTTTCCAATGGATGAAAATCTAGCATTATTCCTATCTACAGATCTTTCTCATTCTACATATTTGCCAATTGCATGAAATTCACTTCTTGAAGCTTGTGCTCCTTCTCTGAAAGTAAAAGCTTCTCCATTTCTTACAAGTGCTCTATCTCAACTCATTTATTCGAGTTACATACATTAACATCTCTATTTCAGGCAATCTCCACATTTTCAACTGCTCATCATTCATTTCACATCCACTTCTCTCCGTTTCAACAAATCTGCTTCTCTGCAATTTTGCAGCTTCTCCGCATTCACCGCAACTTCAATTTCTCCATAACGTTCAATTTCGCTGATACTGCATCTCTCTATCTACCAAACGCCCAATTTTTGCAATTGATCAAATTCTAGCATTATTTCTATCTACAGATGTTACTCATTCTACATATTTGCCAAATCCATGCAATTCACTTATTGAAGCTTGTGCTCCTTCTCTGAAAGTATACGTTTCTCCGTTTCTAACAATTGCTCTATCTCCACTCATTTCTTCGAGTTACATACATTAACATCTCTATTTCAGACAATCTCCACATTTTCAACTGCTCATCATTCATTTCACATCCTCTTCTCTTCTTTTCAACAAATCTGCTTCATTGCACTTTTGCAGCTTCTCCGCAACTTCAAATTCTCCATATCTATGAGGCTCGCTAATACTGCATCTCTGTATATACCAAACGCCCAATTTTTACAATTGATCAAATTGTAGCATTATTTCTATCTACAGATGTTACTCATTCTGCGCCTTTGCCAAATCCATGCAATTCACTTCATGAAGCTTGTGCTCCTTCTCTGAAAGTTAAAGCTTCTCCATTTATAAAAATCGCTCTAGCTCCACTCATTTCTTCTAATTACATACATTAAAATCTGTATTTCAAACAATCTCCGCATTTCCAGCTGCTCATTATTCATTTCGCAACCATTTCTCTCCTTTTCAAGAAATCTGCTTCACTCCTCTTTTCCCGCTTCTCCCGCATTCAGCGCAACTTCAATTTGTCCTTAACGTTCAATTTCGCGAATACTGCATCTCTGTATCTACCAAACGCCCAATTTTTCCAATTGATCAAATTCTAGCATTATTTATTTTTTTACAGTTGTTACTCAGTCTACATATTTGCCAAATCCTTGCAATTCACTTCTTGAAGCTTGTGCTCCGGCTCTGAAAGTATAAGCTTCTCCATTTTCAATAATTGCACTATCTCCACTCATTACTTCGATTTACATACATTACATCTCTATTTCAGGCAATCTCCATATTTCTACCTATGCATTCTTCATTTCACATCCACTTCTCTCCTTTTCAACAAATCTTCTTCTCTGTATATGCAAGTTCTCACTTTCTTGGAGTTGAGAACATTCTGCACTCTTCCAGCTCCTCCGCATTCGCCGCAAGTTCAATTGCTCCATATCCTTCAATTTCGCTAATGCTGCATCTCTGCATCCACAAAATGTCCAATTTTTCCAATTGATCAAATTCTAGCATTGTTCCTATCTAAAGATCTTTCTCATTCTACATATTTGCCAAATGCATGAAATTCACTTCTTGAAGCATGTGCTCCTTCTCTGAAAGTAAAAGCTTGTCCACTTCTAACAATTGCTCTATCTCAACTCATTTCTACGAGTTACATTCATTAACATCTCTATTTCAGACAATCTCCTCATTTTCAACTGCTCATCATTCATTTCACATCCTCTTCTCTCCTTTTCAACAAATCTGCTTCTCTGCACTTTTGCAGCTTCTCCGCAACTTCAATTCCTCCATATCTATGAAATTCGCTAATACTGCATCTCTGTATGTAACAAACGTCCAACTTTTGCAATTGATCAAATTCTTGCCTTATTTCAATCTACAGATGTTACTCATTCTAAATATTTGCCAAATCCATGCATTCCACCTATTGAAGCTTATGCTCCTTCTCTGAAAGTAGAAGCTTCTCCATTTCTAAGGATCGCTCTATCTCCACTCATTTCTTCTATTTATATACATTAACATCTCTATTTCAGACAATCTCCACATTTCCAGCTGCTCATTATTCATTTCACATCCACTTCCCTCATTTTCAACAAATCTGCTTCTCTGCAAATTTGCAGCTTCTCTGCATTCACCGACACTTCAATTTCTCCATATCTTTCGATTTCACTAATTCTGCATCTATGCATCTACCAATTGTCCAATTTTTACAATGGATGAAGTTCTAGCATTTTTCCTGTCTACAGATCTTTCTCATTCTACATTTTTGCCAACTGCATGAAATTCACTTCTTGAAGCTTGTGCTCCTTCTCTGAAAGTAAAAGCTTGTCCATTTCTAACAATTGCTCTATCTCAACTCATTTCTTCGAGTTACATGCATTAACATCTCTATTTCAGACAATCTCCACATTTTCCACTGCACATATTTCATTTCACATCCACTTCTCTCCGTTTCAACAAATCTGCTTCTCTGCACTTTTGCAGCTTCTCCGCAATCACTGCAACTTCAATTTCTCCATATCTTTCAATTTCGCTAATACTGCATCTCTGTATCTACCAAACGCCCAATTATTCCAATTGATCAAATTCTAGCATTATTTCTATCTACAGATGTTACTCATTCTACATATTTGCCAAATCCATGTAATTCACTTATTGAAGCTTGTGCGCCTTCACTGAAAGTATACGTTTCTCCGTTTCTAACAATTGCTCTATCTCCAGTCATTTCTTCGATTTACATACATTAACATCTCTATTTCAGACAATCTCCACATTTTCAACTGCTCATCATTCATTTCACATCCTCTTCTCTCCTTTTCAACAAATCTGCTTCTCTGCACTTTTGCAGCTTCTCTGCAACTTCAATGTCTCCATATCTATGACGTTCGCTAATACTGCATCTATGTATCTACCAAACGCCCAATTTTTGCAATTGATCTAATTCTAGCATTATTTCTATCTACAGATGTTACTCATTCTACGTATTTGCCAAAGCCATGCAATTCACTTCTTGAAGCTTGTGCTCCTTTTCTGAAAGTAAAAGCTTCTCCATTTCTAGCAATCGCTCTATATCCACTCATTTCTTTTATTTATACACATTAAGATCTCTATTTCAAACAATCTCCACATTTCCAGCTGCTCATTATTCATTTCACATCCACTTCTCTCATTTTCAACAAATGTGCTTTTCTGCAATTTTGCAGCTTCTCCGCTTTCACCGCAACTGCAAGTCCTCCATATCCTTCAATTTCGCTAATGCTGCATCTCTGTATCTACCAAATGTCCAAATTTTCCAATGGATGAAAATCTAGCATTATTCCTATCTACAGATCTTTCTCATTCTACATATTTGCCAATTGCATGAAATTCACTTCTTGAAGCTTGTGCTCCTTCTCTGAAAGTAAAAGCTTCTCCATTTCTTACAAGTGCTCTATCTCAACTCATTTATTCGAGTTACATACATTAACATCTCTATTTCAGGCAATCTCCACATTTTCAACTGCTCATCATTCATTTCACATCCACTTCTCTCCGTTTCAACAAATCTGCTTCTCTGCAATTTTGCAGCTTCTCCGCATTCACCGCAACTTCAATTTCTCCATAACGTTCAATTTCGCTGATACTGCATCTCTCTATCTACCAAACGCCCAATTTTTGCAATTGATCAAATTCTAGCATTATTTCTATCTACAGATGTTACTCATTCTACATATTTGCCAAATCCATGCAATTCACTTATTGAAGCTTGTGCTCCTTCTCTGAAAGTATACGTTTCTCCGTTTCTAACAATTGCTCTATCTCCACTCATTTCTTCGAGTTACATACATTAACATCTCTATTTCAGACAATCTCCACATTTTCAACTGCTCATCATTCATTTCACATCCTCTTCTCTTCTTTTCAACAAATCTGCTTCATTGCACTTTTGCAGCTTCTCCGCAACTTCAAATTCTCCATATCTATGAGGCTCGCTAATACTGCATCTCTGTATATACCAAACGCCCAATTTTTACAATTGATCAAATTGTAGCATTATTTCTATCTACAGATGTTACTCATTCTGCGCCTTTGCCAAATCCATGCAATTCACTTCATGAAGCTTGTGCTCCTTCTCTGAAAGTTAAAGCTTCTCCATTTATAAAAATCGCTCTAGCTCCACTCATTTCTTCTAATTACATACATTAAAATCTGTATTTCAAACAATCTCCGCATTTCCAGCTGCTCATTATTCATTTCGCAACCATTTCTCTCCTTTTCAAGAAATCTGCTTCACTCCTCTTTTCCCGCTTCTCCCGCATTCAGCGCAACTTCAATTTGTCCTTAACGTTCAATTTCGCGAATACTGCATCTCTGTATCTACCAAACGCCCAATTTTTCCAATTGATCAAATTCTAGCATTATTTATTTTTTTACAGTTGTTACTCAGTCTACATATTTGCCAAATCCTTGCAATTCACTTCTTGAAGCTTGTGCTCCGGCTCTGAAAGTATAAGCTTCTCCATTTTCAATAATTGCACTATCTCCACTCATTACTTCGATTTACATACATTACATCTCTATTTCAGGCAATCTCCATATTTCTACCTATGCATTCTTCATTTCACATCCACTTCTCTCCTTTTCAACAAATCTTCTTCTCTGTATATGCAAGTTCTCACTTTCTTGGAGTTGAGAACATTCTGCACTCTTCCAGCTCCTCCGCATTCGCCGCAAGTTCAATTGCTCCATATCCTTCAATTTCGCTAATGCTGCATCTCTGCATCCACAAAATGTCCAATTTTTCCAATTGATCAAATTCTAGCATTGTTCCTATCTAAAGATCTTTCTCATTCTACATATTTGCCAAATGCATGAAATTCACTTCTTGAAGCATGTGCTCCTTCTCTGAAAGTAAAAGCTTGTCCACTTCTAACAATTGCTCTATCTCAACTCATTTCTACGAGTTACATTCATTAACATCTCTATTTCAGACAATCTCCTCATTTTCAACTGCTCATCATTCATTTCACATCCTCTTCTCTCCTTTTCAACAAATCTGCTTCTCTGCACTTTTGCAGCTTCTCCGCAACTTCAATTCCTCCATATCTATGAAATTCGCTAATACTGCATCTCTGTATGTAACAAACGTCCAACTTTTGCAATTGATCAAATTCTTGCCTTATTTCAATCTACAGATGTTACTCATTCTAAATATTTGCCAAATCCATGCATTCCACCTATTGAAGCTTATGCTCCTTCTCTGAAAGTAGAAGCTTCTCCATTTCTAAGGATCGCTCTATCTCCACTCATTTCTTCTATTTATATACATTAACATCTCTATTTCAGACAATCTCCACATTTCCAGCTGCTCATTATTCATTTCACATCCACTTCCCTCATTTTCAACAAATCTGCTTCTCTGCAAATTTGCAGCTTCTCTGCATTCACCGACACTTCAATTTCTCCATATCTTTCGATTTCACTAATTCTGCATCTATGCATCTACCAATTGTCCAATTTTTACAATGGATGAAGTTCTAGCATTTTTCCTGTCTACAGATCTTTCTCATTCTACATTTTTGCCAACTGCATGAAATTCACTTCTTGAAGCTTGTGCTCCTTCTCTGAAAGTAATAGCTTGTCCATTTCTAACAATTGCTCTATCTCAACTCATTTCTTCGAGTTACATGCATTAACATCTCTATTTCAGACAATCTCCACATTTTCCACTGCACATATTTCATTTCACATCCACTTCTCTCCGTTTCAACAAATCTGCTTCTCTGCACTTTTGCAGCTTCTCCGCAATCACTGCAACTTCAATTTCTCCATATCTTTCAATTTCGCTAATACTGCATCTCTGTATCTACCAAACGCCCAATTATTCCAATTGATCAAATTCTAGCATTATTTCTATCTACAGATGTTACTCATTCTACATATTTGCCAAATCCATGTAATTCACTTATTGAAGCTTGTGCGCCTTCACTGAAAGTATACGTTTCTCCGTTTCTAACAATTGCTCTATCTCCAGTCATTTCTTCGATTTACATACATTAACATCTCTATTTCAGACAATCTCCACATTTTCAACTGCTCATCATTCATTTCACATCCTCTTCTCTCCTTTTCAACAACTCTGCTTCTCTGCACTTTTGCAGCTTCTCTGCAACTTCAATGTCTCCATATCTATGACGTTCGCTAATACTGCATCTATGTATCTACCAAACGCCCAATTTTTGCAATTGATCTAATTCTAGCATTATTTCTATCTACAGATGTTACTCATTCTACGTATTTGCCAAAGCCATGCAATTCACTTCTTGAAGCTTGTGCTCCTTTTCTGAAAGTAAAAGCTTCTCCATTTCTAGCAATCGCTCTATATCCACTCATTTCTTTTATTTATACACATTAAGATCTCTATTTCAAACAATCTCCACATTTCCAGCTGCTCATTATTCATTTCACATCCACTTCTCTCATTTTCAACAAATGTGCTTTTCTGCAATTTTGCAGCTTCTCCGCTTTCACCGCAACTGCAAGTCCTCCATATCCTTCAATTTCGCTAATGCTGCATCTCTGTATCTACCAAATGTCCAAATTTTCCAATGGATGAAAATCTAGCATTATTCCTATCTACAGATCTTTCTCATTCTACATATTTGCCAATTGCATGAAATTCACTTCTTGAAGCTTGTGCTCCTTCTCTGAAAGTAAAAGCTTCTCCATTTCTTACAAGTGCTCTATCTCAACTCATTTATTCGAGTTACATACATTAACATCTCTATTTCAGGCAATCTCCACATTTTCAACTGCTCATCATTCATTTCACATCCACTTCTCTCCGTTTCAACAAATCTGCTTCTCTGCAATTTTGCAGCTTCTCCGCATTCACCGCAACTTCAATTTCTCCATAACGTTCAATTTCGCTGATACTGCATCTCTCTATCTACCAAACGCCCAATTTTTGCAATTGATCAAATTCTAGCATTATTTCTATCTACAGATGTTACTCATTCTACATATTTGCCAAATCCATGCAATTCACTTATTGAAGCTTGTGCTCCTTCTCTGAAAGTATACGTTTCTCCGTTTCTAACAATTGCTCTATCTCCACTCATTTCTTCGAGTTACATACATTAACATCTCTATTTCAGACAATCTCCACATTTTCAACTGCTCATCATTCATTTCACATCCTCTTCTCTTCTTTTCAACAAATCTGCTTCATTGCACTTTTGCAGCTTCTCCGCAACTTCAAATTCTCCATATCTATGAGGCTCGCTAATACTGCATCTCTGTATATACCAAACGCCCAATTTTTACAATTGATCAAATTGTAGCATTATTTCTATCTACAGATGTTACTCATTCTGCGCCTTTGCCAAATCCATGCAATTCACTTCATGAAGCTTGTGCTCCTTCTCTGAAAGTTAAAGCTTCTCCATTTATAAAAATCGCTCTAGCTCCACTCATTTCTTCTAATTACATACATTAAAATCTGTATTTCAAACAATCTCCGCATTTCCAGCTGCTCATTATTCATTTCGCAACCATTTCTCTCCTTTTCAAGAAATCTGCTTCACTCCTCTTTTCCCGCTTCTCCCGCATTCAGCGCAACTTCAATTTGTCCTTAACGTTCAATTTCGCGAATACTGCATCTCTGTATCTACCAAACGCCCAATTTTTCCAATTGATCAAATTCTAGCATTATTTATTTTTTTACAGTTGTTACTCAGTCTACATATTTGCCAAATCCTTGCAATTCACTTCTTGAAGCTTGTGCTCCGGCTCTGAAAGTATAAGCTTCTCCATTTTCAATAATTGCACTATCTCCACTCATTACTTCGA
Organism: Cetorhinus maximus; assembly: GCF_964194155.1. Classification (NCBI taxonomy): domain Eukaryota; kingdom Metazoa; phylum Chordata; class Chondrichthyes; order Lamniformes; family Cetorhinidae; genus Cetorhinus; species Cetorhinus maximus. Next base: position 25,776,885 of record NC_135889.1, read on the forward strand.
TTTACATACATTACATCTCTATTTCAGGCAATCTCCATATTTCTACCTATGCATTCTTCATTTCACATCCACTTCTCTCCTTTTCAACAAATCTTCTTCTCTGTATATGCAAGTTCTCACTTTCTTGGAGTTGAGAACATTCTGCACTCTTCCAGCTCCTCCGCATTCGCCGCAAGTTCAATTGCTCCATATCCTTCAATTTCGCTAATGCTGCATCTCTGCATCCACAAAATGTCCAATTTTTCCAATTGATCAAATTCTAGCATTGTTCCTATCTAAAGATCTTTCTCATTCTACATATTTGCCAAATGCATGAAATTCACTTCTTGAAGCATGTGCTCCTTCTCTGAAAGTAAAAGCTTGTCCACTTCTAACAATTGCTCTATCTCAACTCATTTCTACGAGTTACATTCATTAACATCTCTATTTCAGACAATCTCCTCATTTTCAACTGCTCATCATTCATTTCACATCCTCTTCTCTCCTTTTCAACAAATCTGCTTCTCTGCACTTTTGCAGCTTCTCCGCAACTTCAATTCCTCCATATCTATGAAATTCGCTAATACTGCATCTCTGTATGTAGCAAACGTCCAACTTTTGCAATTGATCAAATTCTTGCCTTATTTCAATCTACAGATGTTACTCATTCTAAATATTTGCCAAATCCATGCATTCCACCTATTGAAGCTTATGCTCCTTCTCTGAAAGTAGAAGCTTCTCCATTTCTAAGGATCGCTCTATCTCCACTCATTTCTTCTATTTATATACATTAACATCTCTATTTCAGACAATCTCCACATTTCCAGCTGCTCATTATTCATTTCACATCCACTTCCCTCATTTTCAACAAATCTGCTTCTCTGCAAATTTGCAGCTTCTCTGCATTCACCGACACTTCAATTTCTCCATATCTTTCGATTTCACTAATTCTGCATCTATGCATCTACCAATTGTCCAATTTTTACAATGGATGAAGTTCTAGCATTTTTCCTGTCTACAGATCTTTCTCATTCTACATTTTTGCCAACTGCATGAAATTCACTTCTTGAAGCTTGTGCTCCTTCTCTGAAAGTAAAAGCTTGTCCATTTCTAACAATTGCTCTATCTCAACTCATTTCTTCGAGTTACATGCATTAACATCTCTATTTCAGACAATCTCCACATTTTCCACTGCACATATTTCATTTCACATCCACTTCTCTCCGTTTCAACAAATCTGCTTCTCTGCACTTTTGCAGCTTCTCCGCAATCACTGCAACTTCAATTTCTCCATATCTTTCAATTTCGCTAATACTGCATCTCTGTATCTACCAAACGCCCAATTATTCCAATTGATCAAATTCTAGCATTATTTCTATCTACAGATGTTACTCATTCTACATATTTGCCAAATCCATGCAATTCACTAATTGAAGCTTGTGATCCTTCACTGAAAGTATACGTTTCTCCGTTTCTAACAATTGCTCTATCTCCAGTCATTTCTTCGATTTACATACATTAACATCTCTATTTCAGACAATCTCCATATTCTAGCTGCTCATCATTCATTGCACATCCACTTCTCTGCTTTAAACAAATTTGCTTCTCTGTATATGCAAGTTCTCACTTTCTTGGAGTAGAACACATTCTGCACTCTTCCAGCTCCTCCGCATTCACCTCAACTTCAGTTGCTCCATATCCTTCAATCTCGCTAATGCTGCATCTCTGAATCTACCAAATGTCCAATTTTTTCAATTGATCAAATTCTAACATTTTTCCTATCTACACATGTTACTCATTCTACATATTTGATAAATCCATGCAATTCAATTCTTGAAGCTAGTGCTCCTTCACTGAAAGTATACGTTACTCCGTTTCTAACCATTGCTCTATCTCCAGTCATTTCTTCGATTTACATACATTAACATCCCTATTTCAGACAATCTCCGCCTTTCTAGATGCTCATCATTCGTTGCAAATCCACTTTTCTGCTTTTCAACAAATCTGCTTCTCTGTATATGCAAGTTCTCACTTTCTTGGAGTTGAACACATTCTGTACTCATCCAGCTCCTCCGCATTCACCGCAACTTCAATTGCTCCATATCCTTCAATTTCGCTAATGCTGCATCTCTGCATCTACCTAATGTCGAATTTTTCCAATTGATCAAATTCCAGCATTCTTCCTAACTCCAGATGTTTCTCATTCTACTTATTTGCCAAATCCATGCAATTCACTTCTTGAAGCTTGTGCTCCTTCTCTGAAAGTAATAGCTTCTCCATTTCTAATAATCGCTCTATCTCCACTTATTTCTTCTAATTACATACGTTAACATCTCTATATCAAACAATCTCCACATTTCCAGCTGCTCATTATTCATTTCACAACCATTTCTCTCTTTTCAAGAAATCTGCTTCTCTGCTCGTTTCCCGCTTCTCCGCATTCACCGCAACTTCAATTTCTCCATATCTTTCAATTTCCCTAAATCTGCATCTCTGTACCTACCAAACGCCCAAATTTTGCAATTGATGAAATTCTAGCATTATTTCTATCTAAAGATGTGACACATTCTACATATTTGCCAAATCAATGCAATTCACTTCTTGAAGCTTGTGCTCCTTCACTGAAAGTATACGTTTCTCCATTTCTAACAATTGCTCTATCTCCAGTCATTTCTTCGATTTACATACATTAACATCACTATTTCAGACAATCTCCACATTCTAGCTGCTCATCATTCATTGCACATCGACTGCTCTGCTTTTCAACAAATCTGCTTCTCTGCATATGCAAGTTCTCACTTTCTTTGAGTTGAACACATTCTGCACTCTTCAGGCTCCTCCGCTTTCACCGCAACTTCAATTGCTCCATATCCTTCAATTTCGCTAATGCTGCATCTCTGCATCTACCAAAGGTCCAATTTTTCCAATTGATCAAATTCTAGCATTATTCTTATCTACAGATGTTTCTCATTCTACATATTTGCCAAATGCATGAAATTCACTTCTTGAAGCTTGTGCTCCTTCTCTGAAAGTAAAAGATTCTCCATTTCTAACAATTGCTCTATCTCAACTCATTTCTTCGAGTTACATACATTAACATTTCTGTTTCAGACAATCTCCACATTTTCAACTGCTCATCATTCATTTCACATCCTCTTCTCTCCTTTTCAACAAATCTGCTTCTCTGCACTTTTGCAGCTTCTACGCATTCACCGTAACTTCAATTTCTGCATAGCTTTCAATTTCGCTAATTCTGCATCTCTGTACCTGCCAAACGCTCAATTTTTGCAATTGATCAAATTCTAGCATTATTTCTATCTACAGATGTTACTCATTCTACATATTTGCCAAATGCATGCAATTCACTTCTTGAAGTTGTGCTCCTTCTCTGAAAGTAAAAGCTTCTCCATTTCTAAAAATCGCTCTATCTCCACTCATTTCTTCTAATTACATACATTAACAGCTCAATTTCAAACAATCTCCACATTTCCAACTGCTCATTATTCATTTGACATCCACTTCTATCCTTTTCAACAAATCTGCTTCTCTGTATATGCAAGTTCTCACTTTCTTGGAGTTGAACACATTCCGCACTCTTCCATTTCCTCCGCATTCACCGCAACTTCAATTGCTCCATATCCTTCAATTTCGCTCATGCTGCATCTCTGCATCTACAAAATGTCCAATTTTTCCAATTCATCAAATTCTAGCATTATTTGTATCTACAGATGTCACTTATTCTACATATTTGCCAAATCCATGCAATTTACTTCTTGAAGCTTGTGCTCCTTCTCTGAAAGTAAAAGCTTCTCCATTTCTAAAAATCGCTCTATCTCCACTCATTTCTTCTAATTACATACATTAACATCTCTATTTCAAACAATCTCCACAATTCCAGCTGCTCATTATTCATTTCACAACCATTTCTCTCCTTTTCAACAAATCTGCTTCTCTGCTTTTTTCCCGCTTCTCCGAATTCAACGCAACTTCAATTTCTCCATAACGTTCAATTTCGCTAATGCTGCATCTCTGTATCTACCAAACGCCCAATTTTTCCAATTGATCAAATTCTAGCATTATTTCTATCTGCACATGTTACTCATTCTACATATTTGCCAAATGCATGCAATTCACTTATTGAAGCTTGTGCTCCTTCACTGAAAGTATACGTTTCTCTGTTTCTAACAATTGCTCTCTCTCCGGTCATTTCTTCGATTTACATACATTAACATCTTTATTTCAGACAATCTCCACATTCTAGCTGCTCATCATTCATTGCACATCCACTTCTCTGCTTTAAAACAAATTTGCTTCTCTTTATATGCAAGTTCTCACTTTTTTGGAGTAGAACACATTCTGCACTCTTCCAGCTCCTCCGCATTCACCGCAACTTCAATTGCTCCACATCCTTCAATTTCGCTAATGCTACATCTCTGCATCTACCAAATGTCCAATTTTTTGAATTGAACAAATTCTAACATTATTCCTATCTACAGATGTTTATCATTCTACATATCTGCCAAATGCATGAAATTCACTTCTTGAAGCTTGTGCTCCTTCTCTGAAAGTAAAAGCTTTTCCATTTATAAAAATCGTTCTATCTCCACTCATTTCTTCTAATTACATACATTAACATCTCTATTTCTAACAACCTCCACATTTCCAGCTGCTCATTATTCCTTTCACAACTATTTCTCTCCTTTTCAAGAAATCTGCTTCTCTGCTCTTTTCCCGCTTCTCCGCATTCACCGCAACTTCAATTTCTCCATATCTATCAAATTCGCTAATATTGCATCTCTGTATGTACCAAATGCCCAATCTTTGCAATTGATCAAATTCTAGCATTATTTCCAACTACAGATGTTACTCATTCTACATATTTGCCAGATCCGTGCAATTCACTTCTTGAAGCTGGTGCTCCTTCTCTGAAAGTCAAAGCTTCTGCATTTCTAACAATCGCTCTATCTCAACTCTTTTCTTCTATTTATATACATTAACATCTCTATTTCACACAATCTCCACATTTCCAGCTGCTCATTATTCATTTCGCATCCACTTCTCTCATTTTCAACAAATGTGCTTCTCTGCAATTTTGCAGCTTCTCCGCATTCACAGCAACTTCAATTTCTCCATATCCTGCAATTTCGCTAGTGCTGCATCTATGTATCTCCCAATAGCCCAATTTGCAATTGATCAACTACTGGCTTGACTTCTATCTACAGATGTTTCTCATTATACATATTTGCCAAATCTATGCAATTCACTACTTGAAGCTTGTGCTTCTTCTCTGAAAGTAATAGTTTCTCCATTTTTAATAATCGCTCTATCTACACTCATTTCTTCTATTTACATACATTAACATCTCAATTTCAAACTATCTCCACATTTCCAGCTGCTCATTATTCATTTCACAACCATTTCTCTCCTTTTCAAGAAATCTGCTTCTCTGCTCGTTTCCCGATTCTCCGCATTCACCGCAACTTCAATTGCTCCATATCCTTCAATTTCGCTATTTCTGCATCTACCAAACGCCCAATTTTTCCAATTGATCAAATTCTAGCATTATTCCTATCTACAGATCTTTCTCATTCTACATATTTGCCAAATGCATGAAATTCACTTCTTGAAGCTTGTGCTACGGCTCTGAAAGTATAAGCTTCTCCATTTTCAACAATTGCTCTATCTCCACTCATTTCTTCGAGTTACATACATTAACATCTCAATTTCAGACAATCTCCACATCTCTAGCTGCTCATCATTCATTGCACATCCACTTCTCTGCTTTTCAACAAATCTGCTTCTCTGTATATGCAAGTTCTCACTTTCTTGGAGTAGAACACATTCTGCACTCTTCCAGCTCCTCCGCATTCACCGCAACTTCAATTGCTCCATATCCTTCAATCTCGCTAATGCTGCATCTCTGAATCTACCAAATGTCCAATTTTTTCAATTGATCAAATTCTAACATTTTTCCTATCTACACATGTTACTCATTCTACATATTTGATAAATCCATGCAATTCAATTCTTGAAGCTAGTGCTCCTTCACTGAAAATATACGTTACTCCGTTTCTAACCATTGCTCTATCTCCAGTCATTTCTTCGATTTACATACATTAACATCCCTATTTCAGACAATCTCCGCCTTTCTAGATGCTCATCATTCGTTGCAAATCCACTTTTCTGCTTTTCAACAAATCTGCTTCTCTGTATATGCAAGTTCTCACTTTCTTGGAGTTGAACACATTCTGTACTCATCCAGCTCCTCCGCATTCACCGCAACTTCAATTGCTCCATATCCTTCAATTTCGCTAATGCTGCATCTCTGCATCTACCTAATGTCGAATTTTTCCAATTGATCAAATTCCAGCATTCTTCCTAACTCCAGATGTTTCTCATTCTACTTATTTGCCAAATCCATGCAATTCACTTCTTGAAGCTTGTGCTCCTTCTCTGAAAGTAATAGCTTCTCCATTTCTAATAATCGCTCTATCTCCACTTATTTCTTCTAATTACATACGTTAACATCTCTATATCAAACAATCTCCACATTTCCAGCTGCTCATTATTCATTTCACAACCATTTCTCTCTTTTCAAGAAATCTGCTTCTCTGCTCGTTTCCCGCTTCTCCGCATTCACCGCAACTTCAATTTCTCCATATCTTTCAATTTCCCTAAATCTGCATCTCTGTACCTACCAAACACCCAAATTTTGCAATTGATGAAATTCTAGCATTATTTCTATCTAAAGATGTGACACATTCTACATATTTGCCAAATCAATGCAATTCACTTCTTGAAGCTTGTGCTCCTTCACTGAAAGTATACGTTTCTCCATTTCTAACAATTGCTCTATCTCCAGTCATTTCTTCGATTTACATACATTAACATCACTATTTCAGACAATCTCCACATTCTAGCTGCTCATCATTCATTGCACATCGACTGCTCTGCTTTTCAACAAATCTGCTTCTCTGCATATGCAAGTTCTCACTTTCTTTGAGTTGAACACATTCTGCACTCTTCAGGCTCCTCCGCTTTCACCGCAACTTCAATTGCTCCATATCCTTCAATTTCGCTAATGCTGCATCTCTGCATCTACCAAAGGTCCAATTTTTCCAATTGATCAAATTCTAGCATTATTCTTATCTACAGATGTTTCTCATTCTACATATTTGCCAAATGCATGAAATTCACTTCTTGAAGCTTGTGCTCCTTCTCTGAAAGTAAAAGATTCTCCATTTCTAACAATTGCTCTATCTCAACTCATTTCTTCGAGTTACATACATTAACATTTCTGTTTCAGACAATCTCCACATTTTCAACTGCTCATCATTCATTTCACATCCTCTTCTCTCCTTTTCAACAAATCTGCTTCTCTGCACTTTTGCAGCTTCTACGCATTCACCGTAACTTCAATTTCTGCATAGCTTTCAATTTCGCTAATTCTGCATCTCTGTACCTGCCAAACGCTCAATTTTTGCAATTGATCAAATTCTAGCATTATTTCTATCTACAGATGTTACTCATTCTACATATTTGCCAAATGCATGCAATTCACTTCTTGAAGTTGTGCTCCTTCTCTGAAAGTAAAAGCTTCTCCATTTCTAAAAATCGCTCTATCTCCACTCATTTCTTCTAATTACATACATTAACAGCTCAATTTCAAACAATCTCCACATTTCCAACTGCTCATTATTCATTTGACATCCACTTCTATCCTTTTCAACAAATCTGCTTCTCTGTATATGCAAGTTCTCACTTTCTTGGAGTTGAACACATTCCGCACTCTTCCATTTCCTCCGCATTCACCGCAACTTCAATTGCTCCATATCCTTCAATTTCGCTCATGCTGCATCTCTGCATCTACAAAATGTCCAATTTTTCCAATTCATCAAATTCTAGCATTATTTGTATCTACAGATGTCACTTATTCTACATATTTGCCAAATCCATGCAATTTACTTCTTGAAGCTTGTGCTCCTTCTCTGAAAGTAAAAGCTTCTCCATTTCTAAAAATCGCTCTATCTCCACTCATTTCTTCTAATTACATACATTAACATCTCTATTTCAAACAATCTCCACAATTCCAGCTGCTCATTATTCATTTCACAACCATTTCTCTCCTTTTCAACAAATCTGCTTCTCTGCTTTTTTCCCGCTTCTCCGAATTCAACGCAACTTCAATTTCTCCATAACGTTCAATTTCGCTAATGCTGCATCTCTGTATCTACCAAACGCCCAATTTTTCCAATTGATCAAATTCTAGCATTATTTCTATCTGCACATGTTACTCATTCTACATATTTGCCAAATGCATGCAATTCACTTATTGAAGCTTGTGCTCCTTCACTGAAAGTATACGTTTCTCTGTTTCTAACAATTGCTCTCTCTCCGGTCATTTCTTCGATTTACATACATTAACATCTTTATTTCAGACAATCTCCACATTCTAGCTGCTCATCATTCATTGCACATCCACTTCTCTGCTTTAAAACAAATTTGCTTCTCTTTATATGCAAGTTCTCACTTTTTTGGAGTAGAACACATTCTGCACTCTTCCAGCTCCTCCGCATTCACCGCAACTTCAATTGCTCCACATCCTTCAATTTCGCTAATGCTACATCTCTGCATCTACCAAATGTCCAATTTTTTGAATTGAACAAATTCTAACATTATTCCTATCTACAGATGTTTATCATTCTACATATCTGCCAAATGCATGAAATTCACTTCTTGAAGCTTGTGCTCCTTCTCTGAAAGTAAAAGCTTTTCCATTTATAAAAATCGTTCTATCTCCACTCATTTCTTCTAATTACATACATTAACATCTCTATTTCTAACAACCTCCACATTTCCAGCTGCTCATTATTCCTTTCACAACTATTTCTCTCCTTTTCAAGAAATCTGCTTCTCTGCTCTTTTCCCGCTTCTCCGCATTCACCGCAACTTCAATTTCTCCATATCTATCAAATTCGCTAATATTGCATCTCTGTATGTACCAAATGCCCAATCTTTGCAATTGATCAAATTCTAGCATTATTTCCAACTACAGATGTTACTCATTCTACATATTTGCCAGATCCGTGCAATTCACTTCTTGAAGCTGGTGCTCCTTCTCTGAAAGTCAAAGCTTCTGCATTTCTAACAATCGCTCTATCTCAACTCTTTTCTTCTATTTATATACATTAACATCTCTATTTCACACAATCTCCACATTTCCAGCTGCTCATTATTCATTTCGCATCCACTTCTCTCATTTTCAACAAATGTGCTTCTCTGCAATTTTGCAGCTTCTCCGCATTCACAGCAACTTCAATTTCTCCATATCCTGCAATTTCGCTAGTGCTGCATCTATGTATCTCCCAATAGCCCAATTTGCAATTGATCAACTACTGGCTTGACTTCTATCTACAGATGTTTCTCATTATACATATTTGCCAAATCTATGCAATTCACTACTTGAAGCTTGTGCTTCTTCTCTGAAAGTAATAGTTTCTCCATTTTTAATAATCGCTCTATCTACACTCATTTCTTCTATTTACATACATTAACATCTCAATTTCAAACTATCTCCACATTTCCAGCTGCTCATTATTCATTTCACAACCATTTCTCTCCTTTTCAAGAAATCTGCTTCTCTGCTCGTTTCCCGATTCTCCGCATTCACCGCAACTTCAATTGCTCCATATCCTTCAATTTCGCTATTTCTGCATCTACCAAACGCCCAATTTTTCCAATTGATCAAATTCTAGCATTATTCCTATCTACAGATCTTTCTCATTCTACATATTTGCCAAATGCATGAAATTCACTTCTTGAAGCTTGTGCTACGGCTCTGAAAGTATAAGCTTCTCCATTTTCAACAATTGCTCTATCTCCACTCATTTCTTCGAGTTACATACATTAACATCTCAATTTCAGACAATCTCCACATCTCTAGCTGCTCATCATTCATTGCACATCCACTTCTCTGCTTTTCAACAAATCTGCTTCTCTGTATATGCAAGTTCTCACTTTCTTGGAGTTGAACACATTCTGCACTCTTCCAGCTCCTCCGCATTCACCGCAACTTCAATTGCTCCATATCCTTCAATTTCGCTAATGCTGCATCTCTGCATCTTCAAAATGTCCAATTTTTCCAATTGATCAAATTCTAACATTATTTCTATCTACAGATGTCACTTATTCTCCATATTTGCCAAATCCATGCAATTTACTTCTTGAAGCTAGTGCTCCTTCTCTGAAAGTAAAAGCTTCTCCATTTAAAAATATCGCTCTATCTCCACTCATTTCTTCTAATTACATACATTAACATCTCTATTTCAAACAATCTCCACAATTCCAGCTGCTCATTATTCATTTCACAACCATTTCTCTCCTTTTCAAGAAATCTGCTTCTCTGCTTTTTTCCCGCTTCTCCGCATTCATCGCAACTTCAATTTCTCCATAACGTTCAATTTCGCTAATACTGTATCTCTGTATCTACCGAACGCTCAATTATTCCAATTGATCTAATTCTAGCATTATTTCTATCTACAGATGTTACTCATTCTACATATTTGCCATATTCATGCAATTCACTTATTGAAGCTTGTGCTCCTTCACTGAAAGTATACGTTTCTCCCTTTCTAACAATTACTCTATCTCCAGTCATTTCTTCGATTTACATAAATTAACATCTCTATTTCAGACTATCTCCACATTTTCAACTGCTCATCATTCATTTCACATCCTCTTCTCTCCTTTTAAACAAATGTGCTTCTCTGCACTTTTGCAGCTTCTCCGCAACTTCAATTTCTCCATATCTATGACGTTCGCTAATAGTGCATCTCTGTATCTACGAAACGCACAATTTTTGCAATTGATCAAATTCTTGCATTATTTCTATCTACAGATGTTACTGATTCTACGTATTTGCCAAATCCATGCAATTCACTTCTTGAAGCTTGTGCTCCTTTTCTGAAAGTAAATGCTTCTCCATTTCTAAGAATCGCTCTATCTCCACTCATTTCTTTTATTTATACACATTAACATTACTATTTCAAACAATCTCCACATTTCCAGCTGCTCATTATTCATTTCACATCCACTTCTCTCATTTTCAACAAATGTGCTTCTCTGCAATTTTGCAGCTTCTCCGCATTCACCGCAGCTTCAATTCCTCCATATCTGTCAAATTCGCTAATACTGCATCTCTGTATGTACCAAACGTCCAACTTTTGCAGTTGATCAAATTCTTGCCTTATTTCAATCTACAGATGTTTCTCATTCTAAATATTTGCTAAATCCATGTAATTCACTTCCTGAAGCTTGTGCTCCGGCTCTGAAAGTATAAGCTTCTCCATTTTCAACAATTGCTCTATCTCCACTCATTTCTTCGAGTTACATACATTACATCTCTATTTCAGGCAATCTCCACATTTCTAGCTACTCATTATTCATTTCACATCCACTTCTCTCCTTTTCAACAAATCTGCTTCTCTGTATATGCACGTTCTCACTTTCTTGGAGTTGAGCACATTCTGCACTCTTCCAGCTCCTCGGCATTCACCGCAACTTCAGTTTCTCCATATCCTTCAATTTCGCTAATGCTGCATCTCTCCATCCACAAAATGTCAAATTTTTCCAATAGATCAAATTCTAGCATTATTCCTTTCTACAGATCTTTCTCATTCTACATATTTGCCAAATCCATGCAATTCACTTCTTGAAGCTTGTGCTCCTTCTCTGAAAGTAAAAGCTTCTCAGTTTCTAAGAATCGCTCTATCTCCACTCATTTCTTTTATATATACACATTATCATCTCTATTTCAAACAATCTCCACGTTTCCAGCTGCTCATTATTGATTTCACATCCGCTTCTCTCATTTTCAACAAATGTGCTTCTCTGCAATTTTGCAGCTCCTCCGCATTCACCGCAACTTCCATTGTTCCATATCCTTCAATTTCGCTAATGCTGCATCTCTGCATCTACCAAAGGTCCATTTTTTCCAATTGATCAAATTCTAGCATTATTCCTATCTACAGATGTTTATCATTCTACATATTTGCCAAATGCATGAAATTCACTTCTTGAAGCTTGTGCTCCTTCACTGAAAGTAAAAGCTTATCCATTTCTAACAATTGCTTATTTCTCAAATCATTTCTTCAAGTTACATGCATTAACATCTCTATTTCAGACAATCTCCACATTTTCAGCTGCTCATCATTCACTTCACATCCTCTTCTCTCCTTTTCAACAAATCTGCTTCTCTGCACTTTTACAGCTTCTCCGCAACTTCAATATCTCCATATCTATCAAATTCGATAATACTGCATCTATGTATGTACCAAGAGCCCAATCTTTGCAAGTGATCAAATTCTAGCATTGTTTCTTTCTCCAATGTTACGCATTCTACATATTTGACAAATCCATGCTATTCACTTCTTGAAGCTTGTTCTCCTTCTCTGAAAGTAAAAGCTTCTGCATTTCGAACAATCGCTCTATCTCAACAATTTCTTCTATTTATGTACATTAACATCTCTATTTCAAACAATCTCCACATTTCCAGCTGCTCATTATTTCACATCCACTTCTCTTATTTTCAACAAATGTGCTTATCTGCAGTTTTGCAGCTTCTCCGCATTCACCGCAACTTCAATTTCTCCATATCTTTCAATTTCGCTAATTCTGCATCTCTGTACCTACCAAACGCCCAATTTTTGCAATTGATCAAATTGTGGCATTATTTTTATCTACAGATGTTACTCAGTATACATATTTGCCAAATCCATGCAATTCACTTCTTGAAGCTGGTGCTCTGGCTCTGAAAGTATAAGCTTCTCCATTTTCAACAATTGCTCTATCTCCACTCATTTCTTTGAGTTACATACATTACATCTCTATTTCAGGCAATCTCCACATTTCAAGCTACTCATTATTCATTTCACATCCACTTCTCTCCTTTTCAACAAATCTGCTTCTCTGTATATAGCAAGTTCTCACTTTCATGAAAGTGAATACATTCTGCAATTTTGCAGCTTCTCCGCATTCACAGCAACTTCAATTTCTCCATATCCTGCAATTTCGCTAGTGCTGCATATCTGCATCCACAAAATGTCCAATTTTTCCAATAGATCAAATTCTAGCATTATTGCTATCTACAGATCTTTCTCATTCTACATATTTGCCAAATGCATGAAATTCACTTCTTGAAGCTTGTGCTCCTTCTCCAAAAGAAAAAACTTGTCCATTTCTAACAATTGCTCTATCTCAACTCATTTCTACGAGTTACATTCATTAACATCTCTATTTCAGACAATCTCCACATTTTCAACTGCTCATCATTCATTTCACATCCTCTTCTCTCCTTATCAACAAATCTGCTTCTCTGCACTTTTGCAGCTTCTCCGCAACTGCAATTCCTCCATATCTATGAAATTCGCTAATACTGCATCTCTGTATCTACCAAACGCCCAATTTTTGCAATTGATCAAATTCTAGCATTATTTCTATCTACAGATGAAACTCATTCTACATATTTGCCAAATCCATGCAACTCACTTCTTGAAGCTTGTGATCATTCTCTGAAAGTAAAAGCTTCTCCATTTATAAAAATCGCTCTATCTCCACTCACTTCTTCTAATTACATACATTAACATCTCTATTTCAAACAATCTCCACATTTCCAGCTGCTCATTATTCATTTCACAACCATTTCTCTCCTTTTCAAGAAATCTGCTTGTCTGCTCTTTTCCCGCTTCTCCGCATTCAATGCAACATCAATTTCTCCATAGCGTTCAATTTCGCTAATTCTGCATCTCTGTATCTACCAAACGCCCAATTTTTCCAATTGATCAAATTCTAGCATTATTTCTATCTGCACATGCTACTCATTCTACATATTTGCCAAATCCATGCAATTCCCTTCTTGAAGCTTGTGCTCCTACTCTGAAAGTAAAAGCTTCTCCATTTCTAAAAATCGCTGTATCTCAACTCATTTCTTCTAATTACATACATTAACATCTCAATTTCAAACAATCTTCACATTTCCAACTGCTCATTATTCATTTCACATCCACTTCTCTCCTTTTCAACAAATCTGCTTCTCTGTATATGCAAGTTCCCGCTTTCTTGGAGTTGAGCAAATTCTGCACTCTTCCAGCTCCTCCGCATTCACCGCAACTTCAATTGCTCCATGTTTATCAATTTCGCTAATGCTGCATCTCTACATCTACAAAATGTCCAATTTTTCCAATTGATCAAATTCTAGCATTATTCCTATCTACAGATCTTTCTCATTCGACATATTTGCCAAATGCATGAAATTCACTTCTTGAAGCTTGTGCTCCTTCTCTGAAAGTAAAAGCTTGTCCATTTCTAACAATTGCTCTATCTCAACTCATTTCTTCGAGTTACATTCATTAACATCTCTATTTCAGACAATTCAGACAATCTCCACATTTTCAACTTCTCATCATTCATTTCACATCCTCTTCTCTCCTTTTCATCAAATCTGCTTCTCTGCACTTTTGCAGCTTCTCCGCAATTTCCATTCCTCCATATCTATCAAATTCGCCAATACTGCATCTCTGTATGTACCAAACGCCCAATTTTTGCAATTGATCAAATTCTTGCCTCATTTCTATCTACAGATGTTGTTACTCATTCTACATATTTGCGAAATCCATGCAATTCACTTCTTGAATCTTGTGCTCCTTCTCTGAAAGTAAAAGCTTCTCCATTTCTAAGATTCGCTCTATCTCCACTCATTTCTTCCAGTTACATTCATTAACATCTCTATTTCAGAAAATCTCCACATTTTCAACTGCTCATCATTCATTTCACATCCTCTTCACTCCTTTTCAAGAAATCTGCTTCTCTGCACTTTTGCAGCTTCTTCGCATTCACTGACACTTCAATTTCTCCATATCTTTCAATTTCGCTAATTCTGCATCTCTGTACCTACGAAACGCCCAATTTTTCCAATTGATCAAATTCTAGCATTATTTCTATCTAGAGATGTTACTCATTCTACATATTTGCCAAATCCATGCAATTCACTAATTGAAGCTTGTGCTCCTTCACTGAATGTATACGTTTCTCCGTTTCTAACAATTGCTCTATCTCCAGTCATTTCTTCGATTTACATACATTAACATCTCTATTTCAGACAATCTCCACATTCTAGCTGCTCGTCATTCATTGCACATCCACTTCTCTGCTTTTCAACAAATCTGCTTTTCTGTATATGCAAGTTCTCACTTTCGTGGAGTTGAACACATTCTGCACTCTTCCAGCTCCTCCGCATTCACCGCAACTTCAATTGCTCCAAAACCTTCAATTTCGCTAATGCTGCATCTTTGCATCTACCAAATGTCCAATTTTTCCAATGGATGAAATTCTAGCATTATTCCTATCTACAGATCTTTCTCATTCTACATATTTGCCAACTGCATGAAATTCACTTCTTGAAGCTTGTGCTCCTTCTCTGAAAGTAAAAGCTTCTCCATTTCCAACAATTACTCTATCTCAACTCATTTCTTCCAGTTACATACATTAACATCTCTATTTCAACAATCTTCACATTTCCAGCTGCTCATTATTCATTTCACATCCACTTCTCTCATTTTCAACAAATGTGCTTCTCTGCAATTTTGCAGCTTCTCCGCATGCACCGCAACTTCAATTTCTACATATCTTTCAATTTCGCTAATTCTGCAACTCTGTACCTAGAAAACGCCCAATTTTTGCAATTGATCATATTCTAGCATTATTTTTATCTACAGATGTTACTCAGCCTACATATTTGCCAAATCCATGCAATTCACTTCTTGAAGCTTGTGCTCCGGCTCTGAAAGTATAAGCTTCTCCATTTTCAACAATTGCTCTATCTCCACACATTTCTTCGAGTTACATACATTACATCTCTATTTCAGGCAATCTCCACATTTCTAGCTAATCATTATTCATTTCCCATCCACTTCTCTCCTTTTCAACAAATCTGCTTCTCTGTATATAGCAAGTTCTCAATTTCATGAAAGTGAATACTTTCTGCAATTTTGCAGCTTCTCCGCATTCACAGCAACTTCAATTTCACAATATCTTTCAATTTCGCTAATTCTGCATCTCTGTACCTACCAAACGCCCAATTTTTGCAATTGATCAAATTCTAGCATTATTTCTATCTACAGATGTCACTCATTCTACATATTTGCCAAATCCATGCAATTCACTTCTTGAAGCTTGTGCTCCTTCACTGAAAGTATACGTTTCTCCGTTTCTAACAATTGCTCTATCTCCTATCATTTCTTCGATTTACATACATTAACATCTCTTTTTCAGACAATCTCCACATTCTAGCTGCTCATCATTCATTGCACATCCGCTTCACTGCTTTTCAACAAATCTGCTTCTCTGTATATGCAAGTTCTCACTTTTTTGGAGTAGAACACATTCTGCACTCTTCCAGGTCCTCCGCATTCACCGCAACTTCAATTGCTCCATATCCTTCAATCTCGCTAATGCTGCATCTCTGCATCTACCAAATGACCAATTTTTCCAATTGAGCAAATTCTAGCATTAATCCTATCTACAGATCTTTCTCATTCTACATATTTGCTAAATGCATGAAATTCACGTCTTGAAGCTTGTGCTCCTTCTCTGAAAGTAAAAGCTTCTCCATTTCTAACAATTGCTCTATCTCAACTCATTTCTTCGAGTTACATACATTAACATCTCTATTTCAGACAATCTCCACATTTTCAACTGCTCATCATTCATTTCTCATCCTCGTTTCTCCTTTTCAAGAAATCTGCTTCTCTGCACTATTGCAGCTTCTCGGCATCTTCAATTTCTCCATATCTATCAAAGTCGCTAATATTGCATCTCTGTATGTACCAAATGCCCAATCTTTGCAATTGATCAAATTCTAGCATTATTTCTATCTACAGATGTTACTCATTCTACATATTTGCCAGATCAATGCAATTCACTTCTTGAAGCTGGTGCTCCTTCTCTGAAAGTAAAAGCTTCTGCATTTCTAACAATTGCTCTATCTCAACTCATTTCTTCTATTTATATACATTAACATCTCTATTACACACAATCTCCACAATTCCAGCTGCTCATTATTCATTTCGCATCCACTTCTCTCATTTTCAACAAATGTGCTTCTCTCCAATTTTGCAGCTTCTCCGCATTCACAACAACTTCAATTGCTCCATATCCTGCAATTTCGCTAGTGCTGCATCTATTTAACTCCAATAGCCCAATTTGCAATTGATCAACTGCTGGCATGACTTCTATCTACAGATGTTTCTCATTATACATATTTGCCAAATCTATGCAACTCACTACTTGAAGCTTGTGCTTCTTCTCTGATAGCAATAGTTTCTCCATTTCTAATAATCGCACTATCTTCACTCATTTCTTCTAATTACATACATTAACATCTCAATTTCAAACTATCTCCACATTTCCAGCTGCTCATTATTCATTTCACAACCATTTCTCTCCTTTCAAGAAATCTGCTTCTCTGCTCGTTTCCCGATTCTCCGCATTCACCGCAACTTCAATTGCTCCATATCCTTCAATTTCGCTAATGCTGCATCTCTGCATCTACAAAATGTCCAATTTTTCCAATTCATCAAATTCTAACATTATTTCTATCTACAGATGTCACTTATTCTACATATTTGCCAAATCCATGCAATTTACTTCTTGAAGCTAGTGCTCCTTCTCTGAAAGTAAAAGCTTCTCCATTTAAAAATATCGCTCTATCTCCACTCATTTCTTCTAATTACATACATTAACATCTCTATTTCAAACAATCTCCACAATTCCAGCTGCTCATTATTCATTTCACAACCATTTCTCTCCTTTTCAAGAAATCTGCTTCTCTGCTTTTTTCCCGCTTCTCCGCATTCATCGCAACTTCAATTTCTCCATAACGTTCAATTTCGCTAATACTGTATCTCTGTATCTACCAAACGCTCAATTATTCCAATTGATCTAATTCTAGCATTATTTCTATCTACAGATGTTACTCATTCTACATATTTGCCAAATCCATGCAATTCACTAATTGAAGCTTGTGATCCTTCACTGAAAGTATACGTTTCTCCGTTTCTAACAATTGCTCTATCTCCAGTCATTTCTTCGATTTACATACATTAACATCTCTATTTCAGACAATCTCCATATTCTAGCTGCTCATCATTCATTGCACATCCACTTCTCTGCTTTAAACAAATTTGCTTCTCTGTATATGCAAGTTCTCACTTTCTTGGAGTAGAACACATTCTGCACTCTTCCAGCTCCTCCGCATTCACCGCAACTTCAGTTGCTCCATATCCTTCAATCTCACTAATGCTGCATCTCTGAATCTACCAAATGTCCAATTTTTTCAATTGATCAAATTCTAACATTTTTCCTATCTACACATGTTACTCATTCTACATATTTGATAAATCCATGCAATTCAATTCTTGAAGCTAGTGCTCCTTCACTGAAAGTATACGTTACTCCGTTTCTAACCATTGCTCTATCTCCAGTCATTTCTTCGATTTACATACATTAACATCCCTATTTCAGACAATCTCCGCCTTTCTAGATGCTCATCATTCGTTGCAAATCCACTTTTCTGCTTTTCAACAAATCTGCTTCTCTGTATATGCAAGTTCTCACTTTCTTGGAGTTGAACACATTCTGTACTCATCCAGCTCCTCCGCATTCACCGCAACTTCAATTGCTCCATATCCTTCAATTTCGCTAATGCTGCATCTCTGCATCTACCTAATGTCGAATTTTTCCAATTGATCAAATTCCAGCATTCTTCCTAACTCCAGATGTTTCTCATTCTACTTATTTGCCAAATCCATGCAATTCACTTCTTGAAGCTTGTGCTCCTTCTCTGAAAGTAATAGCTTCTCCATTTCTAATAATCGCTCTATCTCCACTTATTTCTTCTAATTACATACGTTAACATCTCTATATCAAACAATCTCCACATTTCCAGCTGCTCATTATTCATTTCACAACCATTTCTCTCTTTTCAAGAAATCTGCTTCTCTGCTCGTTTCCCGCTTCTCCGCATTCACCGCAACTTCAATTTCTCCATATCTTTCAATTTCCCTAAATCTGCATCTCTGTACCTACCAAACGCCCAAATTTTGCAATTGATGAAATTCTAGCATTATTTCTATCTAAAGATGTGACACATTCTACATATTTGCCAAATCAATGCAATTCACTTCTTGAAGCTTGTGCTCCTTCACTGAAAGTATACGTTTCTCCATTTCTAACAATTGCTCTATCTCCAGTCATTTCTTCGATTTACATACATTAACATCACTATTTCAGACAATCTCCACATTCTAGCTGCTCATCATTCATTGCACATCGACTGCTCTGCTTTTCAACAAATCTGCTTCTCTGCATATGCAAGTTCTCACTTTCTTGGAGTTGAACACATTCTGCACTCTTCAGGCTCCTCCGCTTTCACCGCAACTTCAATTGCTCCATATCCTTCAATTTCGCTAATGATGCATCTCTGCATCTACCAAAGGTCCAATTTTTCCAATTGATTAAATTATGGCATTATTCTTATCTACAGATGTTTCTCAATCTACATATTTGCCATATGCATGAAATTCACTTCTTGAAGTTGTGCTCCTTCTCTGAAAGTAAAAGATTCTCCATTTCTAACAATTGCTCTATCTCAACTCATTTCTTCGAGTTACATACATTAACATTTCTGTTTCAGACAATCTCCACATTTTCAACTGCTCATCATTCATTTCACATCCTCTTCTCTCCTTTTCAATAAATCTGCTTCTCTGCACTTTTGCAGCTTCTATGCATTCACCGCAACTTCAATTTCTGCATAGCTTTCAATTTCGCTAATTCTGCATCTCTGTACCTGCCAAACGCTCAATTTTTGCAATTGATCAAATTCTAGCATTATTTCTATCTACAGATGTTACTCATTCTACATATTTGCCAAATGCATGCAATTCACTTCTTGAAGTTGTGCTCCTTCTCTGAAAGTAAAAGCTTCTCCATTTCTAAAAATCGCTCTATCTCCACTCATTTCTTCTAATTACATACATTAACAGCTCAATTTCAAACAATCTCCACATTTCCAACTGCTCATTATTCATTTCACATCCACTTCTCTCCTTTTCAACAAATCTGCTTCTCTGTATATGCAAGTTCTCACTTTCTTGGAGTTGAACACATTCCGCACTCTTCCATTTCCTCCGCATTCACCGCAACTTCAATTGCTCCATATCCTTCAATTTCGCTCATGCTGCATCTCTGCATCTACAAAATGTCCAATTTTTCCAATTCATCAAATTCTAGCATTATTTGTATCTACAGATGTCACTTATTCTACATATTTGCCAAATCCATGCAATTTACTTCTTGAAGCTTGTGCTCCTTCTCTGAAAGTAAAAGCTTCTCCATTTATAAAAATCGCTCTATCTCCTCTCATTTCTTCTAATTACATACATTAACATCTCTATTTCAAACAATCTCCACAATTCCAGCTGCTCATTATTCATTTCACAACCATTTCTCTCCTTTTCAACAAATCTGCTTCTCTGCTTTTTTCCCGCTTCTCCGAATTCAACGCAACTTCAATTTCTCCATAACGTTCAATTTCGCTAATGCTGCATCTCTGTATCTACCAAACGCCCAATTTTTCCAATTGATCAAATTCTAGCATTATTTCTATCTGCACATGTTACTCATTCTACATATTTGCCAAATGCATGCAATTCACTTATTGAAGCTTGTGCTCCTTCACTGAAAGTATACGTTTCTCTGTTTCTAACAATTGCTCTCTCTCCGGTCATTTCTTCGATTTACATACATTAACATCTCTATTTCAGACAATCTCCACATTCTAGCTGCTCATCATTCATTGCACATCCACTTCTCTGCTTTAAAACAAATTTGCTTCTCTTTATATGCAAGTTCTCACTTTTTTGGAGTAGAACACATTCTGCACTCTTCCAGCTCCTCCGCATTCACCGCAACTTCAATTGCTCCACATCCTTCAATTTCGCTAATGCTACAGCTCTGCATCTACCAAATGTCCAATTTTTTGAATTGAACAAATTCTAACATTATTCCTATCTACAGATGTTTATCATTCTACATATCTGCCAAATGCATGAAATTCACTTCTTGAAGCTTGTGCTCCTTCTCTGAAAGTAAAAGCTTTTCCATTTATAAAAATCGTTCTATCTCCACTCATTTCTTCTAATTACATACATTAACATCTCTATTTCTAACAACCTCCACATTTCCAACTGCTCATTATTCCTTTCACAACTATTTCTCTCCTTTTCAAGAAATCTGTTTCTCTGCTCTTTTCCCGCTTCTCCGCATTCACCGCAACTTCAATTTCTCCATATCTATCAAATTCGCTAATATTGCATCTCTGTATGTACCAAATGCCCAATCTTTGCAATTGATCAAATTCTAGCATTATTTCCAACTACAGATGTTACTCATTCTACATATTTGCCAGATCCGTGCAATTCACTTCTTGAAGCTGGTGCTCCTTCTCTGAAAGTCAAAGCTTCTGCATTTCTAACAATCTCTCTATCTCAACTCATTTCTTCTATTTATATACATTAACATCTCTATTTCACACAATCTCCACATTTCCAGCTGCTCATTATTCATTTCGCATCCTCTTCTCTCATTTTCAACAAATGTGCTTCTCTGCAATTTTGCAGCTTCTCCGCATTCACAGCAACTTCAATTTCTCCATATCCTGCAATTTCGCTAGTGCTGCATCTATGTATCTCCCAATAGCCCAATTTGCAATTGATCAACTACTGGCTTGACTTCTATCTACAGATGTTTCTCATTATACATATTTGCCAAATCTATGCAATTCACTACTTGAAGCTTGTGCTTCTTCTCTGAAAGTAATAGTTTCTCCATTTTTAATAATCGCTCTATCTACACTCATTTCTTCTATTTACATACATTAACATCTCAATTTCAAACTATCTCCACATTTCCAGCTGCTCATTATTCATTTCACAACCATTTCTCTCCTTTTCAAGAAATCTGCTTCTCTGCTCGTTTCCCGATTCTCCGCATTCACCGCAACTTCAATTGCTCCATATCCTTCAATTTCGCTATTTCTGCATCTACCAAACGCCCAATTTTTCCAATTGATCAAATTCTAGCATTATTCCTATCTACAGATCTTTCTCATTCTACATATTTGCCAAATGCATGAAATTCACTTCTTGAAGCTTGTGCTACGGCTCTGAAAGTATAAGCTTCTCCATTTTCAACAATTGCTCTATCTCCACTCATTTCTTCGAGTTACATACATTAACATCTCAATTTCAGACAATCTCCACATCTCTAGCTGCTCATCATTCATTGCACATCCACTTCTCTGCTTTTCAACAAATCTGCTTCTCTGTATATGCAAGTTCTCACTTTCTTGGAGTTGAACACATTCTGCACTCTTCCAGCTCCTCCGCATTCAGCGCAACTTCAATTGCTCCATATCCTTCAATTTCGCTAATGCTGCATCTCTGCATCTTCAAAATGTCCAATTTTTCCAATTGATCAAATTCTAACATTATTTCTATCTACAGATGTCACTTATTCTACATATTTGCCAAATCCATGCAATTTACTTCTTGAAGCTAGTGCTCCTTCTCTGAAAGTAAAAGCTTCTCCATTTAAAAAAATCGCTCTATCTCCACTCATTTCTTCTAATTACATACATTAACATCTCTATTTCAAACAATCTCCACAATTCCAGCTGCTCATTATTCATTTCACAACCATTTCTCTCCTTTTCAAGAAATCTGCTTCTCTGCTTTTTTCCCGCTTCTCCGCATTCATCGCAACTTCAATTTCTCCATAACGTTCAATTTCGCTAATACTGTATCTCTGTATCTACCAAACGCTCAATTATTCCAATTGATCTAATTCTAGCATTATTTCTATCTACAGATGTTACTCATTCTACATATTTGCCAAATCCATGCAATTCACTAATTGAAGCTTGTGATCCTTCACTGAAAGTATACGTTTCTCCGTTTCTAACAATTGCTCTATCTCCAGTCATTTCTTCGATTTACATACATTAACATCTCTATTTCAGACAATCTCCATATTCTAGCTGCTCATCATTCATTGCACATCCACTTCTCTGCTTTAAACAAATTTGCTTCTCTGTATATGCAAGTTCTCACTTTCTTGGAGTAGAACACATTCTGCACTCTTCCAGCTCCTCCGCATTCACCGCAACTTCAGTTGCTCCATATCCTTCAATCTCGCTAATGCTGCATCTCTGAATCTACCAAATGTCCAATTTTTTCAATTGATCAAATTCTAACATTTTTCCTATCTACACATGTTACTCATTCTACATATTTGATAAATCCATGCAATTCAATTCTTGAAGCTAGTGCTCCTTCACTGAAAGTATACGTTACACCGTTTCTAACCATTGCTCTATCTCCAGTCATTTCTTCGATTTACATACATTAACATCCCTATTTCAGACAATCTCCGCCTTTCTAGATGCTCATCATTCGTTGCAAATCCACTTTTCTGCTTTTCAACAAATCTGCTTCTCTGTATATGCAAGTTCTCACTTTCTTGGAGTTGAACACATTCTGTACTCATCCAGCTCCTCCGCATTCACCGCAACTTCAATTGCTCCATATCCTTCAATTTCGCTAATGCTGCATCTCTGCATCTACCTAATGTCGAATTTTTCCAATTGATCAAATTCTAGCATTCTTCCTAACTCCAGATGTTTCTCATTCTACTTATTTGCCAAATCCATGCAATTCACTTCTTGAAGCTTGTGCTCCTTCTCTGAAAGTAATAGCTTCTCCATTTCTAATAATCGCTCTATCTCCACTTATTTCTTCTAATTACATACGTTAACATCTCTATATCAAACAATCTCCACATTTCCAGCTGCTCATTATTCATTTCACAACCATTTCTCTCTTTTCAAGAAATCTGCTTCTCTGCTCGTTTCCCGCTTCTCCGCATTCACCGCAACTTCAATTTCTCCATATCTTTCAATTTCCCTAAATCTGCATCTCTGTACCTACCAAACGCCCAAATTTTGCAATTGATGAAATTCTAGCATTATTTCTATCTAAAGATGTGACACATTCTACATATTTGCCAAATCAATGCAATTCACTTCTTGAAGCTTGTGCTCCTTCACTGAAAGTATACGTTTCTCCATTTCTAACAATTGCTCTATCTCCAGTCATTTCTTCGATTTACATACATTAACATCACTATTTCAGACAATCTCCACATTCTAGCTGCTCATCATTCATTGCACATCGACTGCTCTGCTTTTCAACAAATCTGCTTCTCTGCATATGCAAGTTCTCACTTTCTTGGAGTTGAACACATTCTGCACTCTTCCAGCTCCTCCGCATTCAGCGCAACTTCAATTGCTCCATATCCTTCAATTTCGCTAATGCTGCATCTCTGCATCTACCAAAGGTCCAATTTTTTGAATTGATCAAATTCTAGCATTATTCTTATCTACAGATGTTTCTCATTCTACATATTTGCCAAATGCATGAAATTCACTTCTTGAAGCTTGTGCTCCTTCTCTGAAAGTAAAAGATTCTCCATTTCTAACAATTGCTCTATCTCAACTCATTTCTTCGAGTTACATACATTAACATTTCTGTTTCAGACAATCTCCACATTTTCAACTGCTCATCATTCATTTCACATCCTATTCTCTCCTTTTCAACAAATCTGCTTCTCTGCACTTTTGCAGCTTCTACGCATTCACCGTAACTTCAATTTCTGCATAGCTTTCAATTTCGCTAATTCTGCATCTCTGTACCTGCCAAACGCTCAATTTTTGCAATTGATCAAATTCTAGCATTATTTCTATCTACAGATGTTACTCATTCTACATATTTGCCAAATGCATGCAATTCACTTCTTGAAGTTGTGCTCCTTCTCTGAAAGTAAAAGCTTCTCCATTTCTAAAAATCGCTCTATCTCCACTCATTTCTTCTAATTACATACATTAACAGCTCAATTTCAAACAATCTCCACATTTCCAACTGCTCATTATTCATTTGACATCCACTTCTATCCTTTTCAACAAATCTGCTTCTCTGTATATGCAAGTTCTCACTTTCTTGGAGTTGAACACATTCCGCACTCTTCCATTTCCTCCGCATTCACCGCAACTTCAATTGCTCCATATCCTTCAATTTCGCTCATGCTGCATCTCTGCATCTACAAAATGTCCAATTTTTCCAATTCATCAAATTCTAGCATTATTTGTATCTACAGATGTCACTTATTCTACATATTTGCCAAATCCATGCAATTTACTTCTTGAAGCTTGTGCTCCTTCTCTGAAAGTAAAAGCTTCTCCATTTCTAAAAATCGCTCTATCTCCACTCATTTCTTCTAATTACATACATTAACATCTCTATTTCAAACAATCTCCACAATTCCAGCTGCTCATTATTCATTTCACAACCATTTCTCTCCTTTTCAACAAATCTGCTTCTCTGCTTTTTTCCCGCTTCTCCGAATTCAACGCAACTTCAATTTCTCCATAACGTTCAATTTCGCTAATGCTGCATCTCTGTATCTACCAAACGCCCAATTTTTCCAATTGATCAAATTCTAGCATTATTTCTATCTGCACATGTTACTCATTCTACATATTTGCCAAATGCATGCAATTCACTTATTGAAGCTTGTGCTCCTTCACTGAAAGTATACGTTTCTCTGTTTCTAACAATTGCTCTCTCTCCGGTCATTTCTTCGATTTACATACATTAACATCTCTATTTCAGACAATCTCCACATTCTAGCTGCTCATCATTCATTGCACATCCACTTCTCTGCTTTAAAACAAATTTGCTTCTCTTTATATGCAAGTTCTCACTTTTTTGGAGTAGAACACATTCTGCACTCTTCCAGCTCCTCCGCATTCACCGCAACTTCAATTGCTCCACATCCTTCAATTTCGCTAATGCTACATCTCTGCATCTACCAAATGTCCAATTTTTTGAATTGAACAAATTCTAACATTATTCCTATCTACAGATGTTTATCATTCTACATATCTGCCAAATGCATGAAATTCACTTCTTGAAGCTTGTGCTCCTTCTCTGAAAGTAAAAGCTTTTCCATTTATAAAAATCGTTCTATCTCCACTCATTTCTTCTAATTACATACATTAACATCTCTATTTCTAACAACCTCCACATTTCCAGCTGCTCATTATTCCTTTCACAACTATTTCTCTCCTTTTCAAGAAATCTGCTTCTCTGCTCTTTTCCCGCTTCTCCGCATTCACCGCAACTTCAATTTCTCCATATCTATCAAATTCGCTAATATTGCATCTCTGTATGTACCAAATGCCCAATCTTTGCAATTGATCAAATTCTAGCATTATTTCCAACTACAGATGTTACTCATTCTACATATTTGCCAGATCCGTGCAATTCACTTCTTGAAGCTGGTGCTCCTTCTCTGAAAGTCAAAGCTTCTGCATTTCTAACAATCGCTCTATCTCAACTCTTTTCTTCTATTTATATACATTAACATCTCTATTTCACACAATCTCCACATTTCCAGCTGCTCATTATTCATTTCGCATCCACTTCTCTCATTTTCAACAAATGTGCTTCTCTGCAATTTTGCAGCTTCTCCGCATTCACAGCAACTTCAATTTCTCCATATCCTGCAATTTCGCTAGTGCTGCATCTATGTATCTCCCAATAGCCCAATTTGCAATTGATCAACTACTGGCTTGACTTCTATCTACAGATGTTTCTCATTATACATATTTGCCAAATCTATGCAATTCACTACTTGAAGCTTGTGCTTCTTCTCTGAAAGTAATAGTTTCTCCATTTTTAATAATCGCTCTATCTACACTCATTTCTTCTATTTACATACATTAACATCTCAATTTCAAACTATCTCCACATTTCCAGCTGCTCATTATTCATTTCACAACCATTTCTCTCCTTTTCAAGAAATCTGCTTCTCTGCTCGTTTCCCGATTCTCCGCATTCACCGCAACTTCAATTGCTCCATATCCTTCAATTTCGCTATTTCTGCATCTACCAAACGCCCAATTTTTCCAATTGATCAAATTCTAGCATTATTCCTATCTACAGATCTTTCTCATTCTACATATTTGCCAAATGCATGAAATTCACTTCTTGAAGCTTGTGCTACGGCTCTGAAAGTATAAGCTTCTCCATTTTCAACAATTGCTCTATCTCCACTCATTTCTTCGAGTTACATACATTAACATCTCAATTTCAGACAATCTCCACATCTCTAGCTGCTCATCATTCATTGCACATCCACTTCTCTGCTTTTCAACAAATCTGCTTCTCTGTATATGCAAGTTCTCACTTTCTTGGAGTTGAACACATTCTGCACTCTTCCAGCTCCTCTGCATTCACCGCAACTTCAATTGCTCCATATCCTTCAATTTCGCTAATGCTGCATCTCTGCATCTTCAAAATGTCCAATTTTTCCAATTGATCAAATTCTAACATTATTTCTATCTACAGATGTCACTTATTCTCCATATTTGCCAAATCCATGCAATTTACTTCTTGAAGCTAGTGCTCCTTCTCTGAAAGTAAAAGCTTCTCCATTTAAAAAAATCGCTCTATCTCCACTCATTTCATCTAATTACATACATTAACATCTCTATTTCAAACAATCTCCACAATTCCAGCTGCTCATTATTCATTTCACAACCATTTCTCTCCTTTTCAAGAAATCTGCTTCTCTGCTTTTTTCCCGCTTCTCCGCATTCATCGCAACTTCAATTTCTCCATAACGTTCAATTTCGCTAATACTGTATCTCTGTATCTACCAAACGCTCAATTATTCCAATTGATCTAATTCTAGCATTATTTCTATCTACAGATGTTACTCATTCTACATATTTGCCAAATCCATGCAATTCACTAATTGAAGCTTGTGATCCTTCACTGAAAGTTATACGTTTCTCCGTTTCTAACAATTGCTCTATCTCCAGTCATTTCTTCGATTTACATACATTAACATCTCTATTTCAGACAATCTCCATATTCTAGCTGCTCATCATTCATTGCACATCCACTTCTCTGCTTTAAACAAATTTGCTTCTCTGTATATGCAAGTTCTCACTTTCTTGGAGTAGAACACATTCTGCACTCTTCCAGCTCCTCCGCATTCACCACAACTTCAGTTGCTCCATATCCTTCAATCTCGTTAATGCTGCATCTCTGAATCTACCAAATGTCCAATTTTTTCAATTGATCAAATTCTAACATTTTTCCTATCTACACATGTTACTCATTCTACATATTTGATAAATCCATGCAATTCAATTCTTGAAGCTAGTGCTCCTTCACTGAAAGTATACGTTACACCGTTTCTAACCATTGCTCTATCTCCAGTCATTTCTTCGATTTACATACATTAACATCCCTATTTCAGACAATCTCCGCCTTTCTAGATGCTCATCATTCGTTGCAAATCCACTTTTCTGCTTTTCAACAAATCTGCTTCTCTGTATATGCAAGTTCTCACTTTCTTGGAGTTGAACACATTCTGTACTCATCCAGCTCCTCCGCATTCACCGCAACTTCAATTGCTCCATATCCTTCAATTTCGCTAATGCTGCATCTCTGCATCTACCTAATGTCGAATTTTTCTAATTTATCAAATTCCAGCATTCTTCCTAACTCCAGATGTTTCTCATTCTACTTATTTGCCAAATCCATGCAATTCACTTCTTGAAGCTTGTGCTCCTTCTCTGAAAGTAATAGCTTCTCCATTTCTAATAATCGCTCTATCTCCACTTATTTCTTCTATTACATACATTAACATCTCTATTTCAAGCAATCTCCACATTTCCAGCTGCTCATTATTCATTTCACAACCATTTCTCTCCTTTTCAAGAAATCTGCTTCTCTGCTCTTTTCCCGCTTCTCCGCATTCACCGCAACTTCAATTTCTCCATATCTTTCAATTTCCCTAATTCTGCATCTCTGCACCTACCAAACGCCCAAATTTTGCAATTGATGAAATTCTAGCATTATTTCTATCTACAGATGTGAGACATTCTGCATATTTGCCAAATGCATGCAATTCACTTCTTGAAGCTTGTGCTCCTTCACTGAAAGTATACGTTTCTCCGTTTCTAACAATTGCTCTATCTTCAGTCATTTCTTCGATTTACATACATTAACATCACTATTTGAGACAATCTCCACATTCTAGCTGCTCATCATTCATTGCACATCGACTTCTCTGCTTTTCAACAAATCTGCTTCTCTGCATATGCAAGTTCTCACTTTCTTGGAGTTGAACACATTCTGCACTCTTCCAGCTCCTCCGCATTCAGCGCAACTTCAATTGCTCCATATCCTTCAATTTCGCTAATGCTGCATCTCTGCATCTACCAAAGGTCCAATTTTTCCAATTGATCAAATTCTAGCATTATTCTTATCTACAGATGTATCTCATTCTACATATTTGCCAAATGCATAAAATTCACTTCTTGAAGCTTGTGCTCCTTCTCTGAAAGTAAA
Organism: Cetorhinus maximus; assembly: GCF_964194155.1. Classification (NCBI taxonomy): domain Eukaryota; kingdom Metazoa; phylum Chordata; class Chondrichthyes; order Lamniformes; family Cetorhinidae; genus Cetorhinus; species Cetorhinus maximus. The sequence continues at coordinate 25,806,461 of NC_135889.1, forward strand.
AGATTCTCCATTTCTAACAATTGCTCTATCTCAACTCATTTCTTCGAGTTACATACATTAACATTTCTGTTTCAGACAATCTCCACATTTTCAACTGCTCATCATTCATTTCACATCCTCTTCTCTTCTTTTCAACAAATCTGCTTCTCTGCACTTTTGAAGCTTCTACGCATTCACCGCAACTTCAATTTCTCCATAGCTTTCAATTTCGCTAATTCTGCATCTCTGTACCTGCCAAACGCTCAATTTTTGCAATTGATCAAATTCTAGCATTATTTCTATCTACAGATGTTACTCATTCTACATATTTGCCAAATGCATGCTATTCACTTCTTGAAGTTGTGCTCCTTCTCTGAAAGTAAAAGCTTCTCCATTTCTAAAAATCGCTCTATCTCCAGTCATTTCTTCTAATTACATAGATTAACAGCTCAATTTCAAACAATCTCCACATTTCCAACAGTTCATTATTCATTTGACATCCACTTCTCTCCTTTTCAACAAATCTGCTTCTCTGTATATGCAAGTTCTCACTTTCTTGGAGTTGAACACATTCTGCACTCTTCCAGCTCCTCCGCATTCACCGCAACTTCAATTGCTCCATAGTTATCAATTTCGCTAATGCTGCATCTCTACATCTACCAAATGTCCAATTTTTCCAATTGATCAAATTCTAGCATTATTCCTATCTACAGATGTCACTGATTCTACATATTTGCCAAATCCATGCAATTTACTTCTTGAAGCTTGTGCTCCTTCTCCGAAAGTAAAAGCTTCTCCATTTATAAAAATCGCTCTATCTCCACTCATTTCTTCTCATTACATACATTAACATCTCAATTTCAAACAATCTTCACATTTCCAACTGCTCATTATTCATTTAACATCCACTTCTCTCCTTTTCAACAAATCTGCTTCTCTGTATATGCAAGTTCTCACTTTCTTGGAGTTGAGCACATTCTGCACTCTTCCAGCTCCTCCGCATTCACCGCAACTTCAATTGCTCCATATCCTTCAATTTCGCTAATGCTGCATCTCTGCATCTACAAAAGTCCAATTTTTCCAATTCATCAAATTCTAGCATTATTTCTATCTACAGATGTCACTTATTCTACATATTTGCCAAATCCATGCAATTTACTTCTTGAAGTTGTGTTCCTTCTCTGAAAGTAAAAGCTTCTCCATTTATAAAAATCGCTCTATCTCCACTCATTTCTTCTAATTACGTACATTAACATCTCTATTTCAAACAATCTCCACAATTCCAACTGCTCATTATTCATTTCACAACCATTTCTCTCCTTTTCAAGAAATCTGCTTCTCTGCTTTTTTCCCGCTTCTCCGAATTCAACGCAACTTCAATTTCTCCATAACGTTCAATTTCGCTAATACTGCACCTCTGTATCTACCAAACGCCCAATTTTTCCAATTGATCAAATTCTAGCATTATTTCTATCTGCACATGTTACTCATTCTACATATTTGCCAAATGCATGCAATTCACTTATTGAAGCTTGTGCTCCTTCACTGAAAGTATACGTTTCTCTGTTTCTAACAATTGCTCTATCTCCGGTCATTTCTTCGATTTACATACATTAACATCTCTATTTCAGACAATCTCCACATTCTAGCTGCTCATCATTCATTGCACATCGACTTCTCTGCTTTTCAACAAATCTGATTCTCTGCATATGCAAGTTCTCACTTTCTTGGAGTTGAACAAATTCTGCACTCTTCCAGGTCCTCCGCATTCACCGCAACTTCAATTGCTCCATATCCTTCAATTTCGCTAATGCTGCATCTCTGCATCTACCAAAGGTCCAATTTTTCCAATTGATTAAATTCTAGCATTATTCTTATCTACAGATGTTTCTCATTCTTCATATTTGCCAAATGCATGAAATTCACTTCTTGAAGCTTGAGCTCCTTCTCTGAAAGTAAAAGATTGTCCATTTCTAACAATTGCTCTATCTCAACTCATTTCTTCGATTTACATACATTAACATTTCTGTTTCAGACAATCTCCACATTTTCAACTGCTCATCATTCATTTCACATCCTCTTCTCTCCTTTTCAACAAATCTGCTTCTCTGCACTTTTGCAGCTTCTACGCATTCACCGCAACTTCAATTTCTGCATAGCTTTCAGTTTCGCTAATTCTGCATCTCTGTACCTGCCAAACGTCCAATTTTTCCAATTGATCAAATTCTATCATTATTCCTATCTACAGATGTTTATCATTCTACATATTTGCCAAATCCATGCAATTCACTTCTTGAAGTTGTGCTCCTTCTCTGAAAGTAAAAGCTTCTCCATTTATAAAAATCGCTCAATCTCCACTCATTTCTTCTAATTACATACATTAACATCTCTATTTCAAACAATCTCCACAATTCCAGCTGCTCATTATTCATTTCACAACCATTTCTCTCCTTTTCAAGAAATCTGCTTCTCTGCTTTTTTCCCGCTTCTCCGAATTCAACGCAACTTCAATTTCTCCATAACGTTCAATTTCGCTAATACTGCACCTCTGTATCTACCAAACGCCCAATTTTTCCAATTGATCAAATTCTAGCATTATTTCTATCTGCACATGTTACTCATTCTACATATTTGCCAAATGCATGCAATTCACTTATTGAAGCTTGTGCTCCTTCACTGAAAGTATACGTTTCTCCGTTTCTAACAATTGCTCTATCTCCGGTCATTTCTTCGATTTACATACATTAACATCTCTATTTCAGACAATCTCCACATTCTAGCTGCTCATCATTCATTGCACATCGACTTCTCTGCTTTTCAACAAATCTGATTCTCTGCATATGCAAGTTCTCACTTTCTTGGAGTTGAACAAATTCTGCACTCTTCCAGGTCCTCCGCATTCACCGCAACTTCAATTGCTCCATATCCTTCAATTTCGCTAATGCTGCATCTCTGCATCTACCAAAGGTCCAATTTTTCCAATTGATTAAATTCTAGCATTATTCTTATCTACAGATGTTTCTCATTCTACATTTTTGCCAAATGCATGCAATTCACTTCTTGAAGTTGTGCTCCTTCTCTGAAAGTAAAAGCTTCTGCATTTCTAAAAATCGCTCTATCTCCACTCATTTCTTCTAATTACATACATTAACAGCTCAATTTCAAACAATCGCCACATTTCCAACTGTTCATTATTCATTTGACATCCACTTCTCTCCTTTTCAACAAATCTGCTTCTCTGTATATGCAAGTTCTCACTTTCTTGGAGTTGAGCACATTCTGCACTCTTCCAGCTCCTCCGCATTCACCGCAACTTCAATTGCTCCATATCCTTCAATTTCGCTAATGCTGCATCTCTGCATCTACAAAATGTCCCATTTTTCCAATTCATCTAATTCTATCATTATTTCTATCTACAGATGTCACTTATTCTACATATTTGCCAAATCCATGCAATTTACTTCTTGAAGTTGTGCTCCTTCTCTGAAAGTAAAAGCTTCTCCATTTATATAAATCGCTCTATCTCCACTCATTTCTTCTAATTACATACATTAACATCTCTATTTCAAACAATCCCCACAATTCCAGCTGCTCATTATTCATTTCACAACCATTTCTCTCCTTTTCAACAAATCTGCTTCTCTGCTTTTTTCCCGCTTCTCCGAATTCAACGCAACTTCAATTTCTCCATATCGTTCAATTTCGCTAATACTGCATCTCTGTATCTACTAAACGCCCAATTTTTCCAATTGATCAAATTCTAGCATTATTTCTATCTGCACATGTTACTCATTCTACATATTTGCCAAATCCATGCAATTCACTTATTGAAGCTTGTGCTCCTTCACTGAAAGTATACGTTTCTCCGTTTCTAACAATTGCTCTATCTCCGGTCATTTCTTCGATTTACATACATTAACATCTCTATTTCAGACAATCTCCACATTCTAGCTGCTCATCAGTCATTGCACATCCACTTCTCTGCTTTAAAACAAATTTGCTTCTCTTTATATGCAAGTTCTCACTTTTTTGGAGTAGAACACATTCTGCACTCTTCCAGCTCCTCCGCATTCACCGCAACTTCAATTGCTCCACATCCTTCAATTTCGCTAATGCTGCATCTCTGCATCTACCCAATGTCCAATTTTTTGAATTGATCAAATTCTAACATTATTCCTATCTACAGATGTTTATCATTCTACATATCTGCCAAATGCATGAAATTCACTTCTTGAAGCTTGTGCTCCTTCTCTGAAAGTAAAAGCTTTTCCATTTATAAAATTGTTCTATCTCCACTCATTTCTTCTAATTACATACATTAACATCTCTATTTCTAACAATCTCCACATTTCCAACTGCTCATTATTCCTTTCACAACTATTTCTCTCCTTTTCAAGAAATCTGTTTCTCTGCTCTTTTCCCGCTTCTCCGCATTCACCGCAACTTCAATTTCTCCATATCTATCAAATTCGCTAATATTGCATCTCTGTATGTACCAAATGCCCAATCTTTGCAATTGATCAAATTCTAGCATTATTTCCAACTACAGATGTTACTCATTCTACCTATTTGCCGGATCCATGCAATTCACTTCTTGAAACTGGTGCTCCTTCTCTGAAAGTAAAAGCTTCTGCATTTCTAACAATCGCTCTATCTCAACTCATTTCTTCTATTTATATACATTAACATCTCTATTTCACACAATCTCCACATTTCCAGCTGCTCATTATTCATTTCGCATCCACTTCTTTCATTTTCAACAAATGTGCTTCTCTGCAATTTTGCAGCTTCTCCGCATTCACAGCAAACTTCAATTTCTCCATATACTGCAATTTCGCTAGTGCTGCATCTATGTATCTCCCAATTGCCCAATTTGCAATTGATCAACTGCTGGCATGACTTCTATCTACAGATGTTTCTCATTATACATATTTGCCAAATCTATGCAATTCACTACTTGAAGCTTGTGCTTCTTCTCTGAAAGTAATAGTTTCTCCATTTCTAATAATCGCTCTATCTACACTCATTTCTTCTAATTACATACATTAACATCTCAATTTCAAACTATCTCCACATTTCCAGCTGCTCATTATTCATTTCACAACCATTTCTCTCCTTTTCAAGAAATCTGCTTCTCTGCTCGTTTCCCGATTCTCCGCATTCACCGCAACTTCAATTGCTCCATATCCTTCAATTTCGCTAATGCTGCATCTACCAAACGCCCAATTTTTCCAATTGATCAAATTCTAGCATTATTCCTATCTACAGATCTTTCTCATTCTACATATTTGCCAAATGCATGAAATTCACTTCTCGAAGCTTGTGCTACGGCTCTGAAAGTATAAGCTTCTCCATTTTCAAGAATTGCTCTATCTCCACTCATTTCTTCGAGTTACATACATTAACATCTCAATTTCAGACAATCTCCACATCTCTAGCTGCTCATCATTCATTGCACATCCACTTCTCTGCTTTTCAACAAATCTGCTTCTCTGTATATGCAAGTTCTCACTTTCTTGGAGTTGAACACATTCTGCACTCTTCCAGCTCCTCTGCATTCACCGCAACTTCAATTGCTCCATATCCTTCAATTTCGCTAATGCTGCATCTCTGCATCTACAAAATGTCCAATTTTTCCAATTCATCAAATTCTAACATTATTTCTATCTACAGATGTCACTTATTCTACATATTTGCCAAATCCATGCAATTTACTTCTTGAAGCTAGTGCTCCTTCTCTGAAAGTAAAAGCTTCTCCATTTATAAAAATCGCTCTATCTCCACTCATTTATTCTAATTACATACATTAACATCTCGATTTCAAACCATCTCCACAATTCCAGCTGCTCATTATTCATTTCACAACCATTTCTCTCCTTTTCAAGAAATCTGCTTCTCTGCTTTTTTCCCGCTTCTCCGCATTCAACGCAACTTCAATTTCTCCATAACGTTCAATTTCGCTAACACTGTACCTCTGTATCTACCAAACGCCCAATTTTTCCAATTGATCAAATTCTAGCATTATTTCTATCTGCACATGTTACTCATTCTACATATTTGCCAATCCATGCAATTCACTTATTGAAGCTTGTGCTCCTTCACGGAAATTATACGTTTCTCCGTTTCTAACAATTGCTCTATCTCCGGTCATTTCTTCGATTTACATACATTAACATCTCTATTTCAGACAATCTCCACATTCTAGCCGCTTATCATTCATTGCACATCCACTTCTCTGCTTTAAAACAAATTTGCTTCTTTGTATATGCAAGTTCTCACTTTTTTGGAGTAGAACACATTCTGCACTCTTCCAGCTCTTCCGCATTCACCGCAACTTCAATTGCTCCATATCCTTCAATCTCGCTAATGCTGCATCTCTGAATCTACCAAATGTCCAATTTTTTCAATTGATCAAATTCTAACATTTTTCCTATCTACACATGTTACTCATTCTACATATTTGATAAATCCATGCAATTCAATGCTTGAAGCTAGTGCTCCTTCACTGAAAGTATACGTTTCTCCGTTTCTAACAATTGCTCTATCTCCAGTCATTTCTTCGATTTATATACATTAACATCCCTATTTCAGACAATCTCCGCCTTTCTAGATGCTCATCATTCATTGCAAATCCACTTTTCTGCTTTTCAACAAATCTGCTTCTCTGTATATGCAAGTTCTCACTTTCTTGGAGTTGAACACATTCTGTACCCATCCAGCTCCTCCGCATTCACCGCAACTTCAATTGCTCCATATCCTTCAATTTCGCTAATGCTGCATCTCTGCATCTACCTAATGTCGAATTTTTCCAATTGATCAAATTCCAGCATTCTTCCTAACTCCAGATGTTTCTCATTCTACTTATTTGCCAAATCCATGCAATTCACTTCCTGAAGCTTGTGCTCCTTCTCTATAAATAATAGCTTCTCCATTTCTAATAATCGCTCTATCTCCACTTATTTCTTCTAATTACATCCGTTAACATCCCTATTTCAAACAATCTCCACATTTCCAGCTGCTCATTATTCATTTCACAACCATTTCTCTCCTTTTCAAGAAATCTGCTTCTCTGCTCGTTTCCCGCTTCTCCGCATTCACTGCAACTTCAATTTCTCCATATCTTTCAATTTCCCTAATTCTGCATCTCTGTACCTACCAAACGCCCAAATTTTGCAATTGATGAAATTCTAGCATTATTTCTATCTACAGATGTGACACATTCTACATATTTGCCAAATCAATGCAATTCACTTCTTGAAGCTTGTGCTCCTTCTCTGAAAGTGAATGCTTCTCCATTTCTAACAATCGCACCATCTCCACTCATTTCTTCTAATTACATACATTAACATCTCTATTTCAAACAATGTCCACATTTCAAGCTGCTCATTATTCATTTCACAACCATTTCTCTCCTTTTCAACAAATCTGCTTCTCTGTATATGCAAGTTCTCACTTTCTTGGAGTTGAGCACATTCTGCACTCTTCCAGCTCCTCCGCATTCACCGCAACTTCAATTGCTCCATATCCTTCAATTTCGCTAATGCTGCATCTCTGCATCTATAAAATGTCCCATTTTTCCAATTCATCTAATTCTAGCATTATTTCTTTCTACAGATGTCACTTATTCTACATATTTGCCAAATCCATGCAATTTACTTCTTGAAACTTGTGCTCCTTCTCTGAAAGTAAAAGCTTCTCCATTTATAAAAATCGCTCTATCTCCACTCATTTCTTCTAATTACATACATTAACATCTCTATTTCAAACAATCTCCACAATTCCAGCTGCTCATTATTCATTTCACAACCATTTCTCTCCTTTTCAAGAAATCTGCTTCTCTGCTTTTTTCCCGCTTCTCCGAATTCAACGCAACTTCAATTTCTCCATAACGTTCAATTTCGCTAATACTGCATCTCTGTATCTACCAAACGCCCAATTTTTCCAGTTGATCAAATTCTAGCATTATTTCTATCTGCACATGTTACTCATTCTACATATTTGCCAAATGCATGCAATTCACTTATTGAAGCTTGTGCTCCTTCACTGAAAGTATACGTTTCTCTGTTTCTAACAATTGCTCTCTCTCCGGTCATTTCTTCGATTTACATACATTAACATCTCTATTTCAGACAATCTCCACATTCTAGCTGCTCATCATTCATTGCACATCCACTTCTCTGCTTTAAAACAAATTTGCTTCTCTTTATATGCAAGTTCTCACTTTTTTGGAGTAGAACACATTCTGCACTCTTCCAGCTCCTCCGCATTCACCGCAACTTCAATTGCTCCACATCCTTCAATTTCGCTAATGCTTCATCTCTGCATCTACCAAATGTCCAATTTTTTGAATTGATCAAATTCTAACATTATTCCTATCTACAGATGTTTATCATTCTACATATCTGCCAAATGCATGAAATTCACTTCTTGAAGCTTGTGCTCCTTCTCTGAAAGTAAAAGCTTTTCCATTTATAAAAATCGTTCTATCTCCACTCATTTCTTCTAATTACATACATTAACATCTCTATCTCTAACAATCTCCACATTTCCAGCTGCTCATTATTCCTTTCACAACTATTTCTCTCCTTTTCAAGAAATCTGCTTCTCTGCTCTTTTCCCGCTTCTCCGCATTCACCGCAACTTCAATTTCTCCATATCTATCAAATTCGCTAATATAGCTCTCTGTATGTACCAAATGCCCAATCTTTGCAATTGATCAAATTCTAGCATTATTTCCAACTACAGATGTTACTCATTCTACATATTTGCCGGATCCATGCAATTCACTTCTTGAAGCTGGTGCTCCTTCTCTGAAAGTCAAAGCTTCTGCATTTCTAACAATCGCTCTATCTCAACTCTTTTCTTCTATTTATATACATTAACATCTCTATTTCACACAATCTCCACATTTCCAGCTGCTCATTATTCATTTCGCATCCACTTCTCTCATTTTCAACAAATGTGCTTCTCTGCAATTTTGCAGCTTCTCCGCATTCACAGCAACTTCAATTTCTCCATATCCTGCAATTTCGCTAGTGCTGCATCTATGTATCTCCCAATAGCCCAATTTGCAATTGATCAACTGCTGGCATGACTTCTATCTACAGATGTTTCTCATTATACTTATTTGCCAAATCTATGCAATTCACTACTTGAAGCTTGTGCTTCTTCTCTGAAAGTAATAGTTTCTCCATTTCTAATAATCGCTCTATCTACACTCATTTCTTCTAATTACATACATTAACATCTCAATTTCAAACTATCTCCACATTTCCAGCTGCTCATTATTCATTTCACAACCATTTCTCTCCTTTTCAAGAAATCTGCTTCTCTGCTCGTTTCCCGATTCTCCACATTCACCGCAACTTCAATTTCTCCATATCTTTCAATTTCGTTAATACTGCATCTCTATATCTACCAAACGCCCAATTTTCCCAATTGATCAAAGTCTTGCAATATTTCTACTACACATGTTACTCATTCTACATATTTGATAAATCCATGCAATTCAATTCTTGACGCTCGTGCTCCTTCACTGAAAGTATACGTTTCTCCGTTTCTAACAATTGCTCTATCTCCAGTCATTTCTTCGAGTTACATACATTAACATCCCTATTTCAGACAATCTCCGCCTTTCTAGATGCTCCTCATTCATTGCAAATCCACCTTTCTGCTTTTCAACAAATCTGCTTCTCTGTATATGCAAGTTCTCACTTTCTTGGAGTTGAACACATTCTGTACTCATCCAGCTCCTCCGCATTCACCGCAACATCAATTGCTCCATATCCTTCAATTTCGCTAATGCTGCTTCTACCTAATGTCCAATTTTTCCAATTGATCAAATTCCAGCATTCTTCCTAACTACCGATGTTTCTCATTCTACATATTTGCCAGATCCATGCAATTCACTTGAAGCTTGTGCTCCTTCTCTGAAAGTAATAGCCTCTCCATTTCTAATAATCGCTGTATATCCAGTCATTTCTTCTAATTACATACATTAACATCTCTATTTCAAACAATCTCCACATTTCCAGCTGCTCATTATTCATTTCACAACCATTTCTCTCCTTTTCAAGAAATCTGCTTCTCTGCTCGTTTCCCGCTTCTCCGCATTCATCGCAACTTCAATTTCTCCATATCTTTCAATTTCGCTAATTCTGCATCTCTGTACCTACCAAACTCCCAAATTTTGCAATTGATGAAATTCTAGCATTATTTCTATCGAATGTCTGTAAAACTGCATCTCTGCATCGACAAAACTAGTAATGTTGAGCCACTGATAAGATTCTAGCAATCTCTGTATCAGCAGATATTTTCCATTCGCTATATATGTAAAATGTCCCATTCACCTGAATTTCACTCCTTCTGCTCCTTCTCTGAATGTATATGTTTCTCCATTTCTATCAATGTCTCTATCGCCACTAATTTCTATAGCCAATGTACATCAATGTCTCTATATTTGAAAAATCTGGACATTTCCACCTTCTCCCCATTGACCTGAACTATCATATTTTCAAATTCCTTCCTTATCAGCAAAACTGGTTCTCAATGTCTATCAATATCAATTTCCCTCAATTAACCAGATTCAGCACTGTTAGAGATTCTCCGGAATCACTTCAAATTCAATTTCTCCATATCTTTCAAGATTTCTTTAACTATCAAACTGTCAATCTCAAGCCACTGATCAAATCCTAGTACTTTCTCTAGCTGCAGGCATTTCTCATTCCCAACATTTCAACAATCTCCCACTTCCATTAACATCGCTGTTTGCTCATCCTGCTCCTTCTCCGAATGTGGGATTTTCTCCATTTCTTTCCGTTTTTCTATCTCTATTACTTTCTACAGTCTACCTACATTAATATCCATATTTCAAACAATTTCCACGTTTCCAACTGATCCACATTCGTCAGAACCTGGAATTTCACAATTTCTTAATTTCAACACATCTTCATTTTCTCAATATACTCGAATGTTTGTAAAAGTGCATCTCTGCATCTACCAAATTAGTAATGTTGAGCCACTGATAACATTCTAGCATTCTCTATATCAGCAGATATTTTCCATTTGCTATATATGTAAAATCTCCCATTTACCTGAATTTCACTCCTTCTGCTCCTTCTCTAAATGTATATGTTTCTGCATTTCAATAAATGTCTCTATCGCCACTAATTTCTACAGCCAATGTACACCCATGTCTCCATTTTTGTAAAATATGGACATTTCCACCTTCCCTCCATTGACCTGAACTATCAAATTCTCAAATTCCTTCCTTATCAGCAAAACTGGTTCTCTATGTCTATCAATATCAAATTCCCTCAATTAACCAGATTCAGCACAGTTAGAGATTCTCCGCATTCACTGCAAATTCAATTTCAATATATCTTTCAACATCTGTAAAACTGCATCTCTTTAACTATCAAACTGTCAATCTCGAGCCACTGATCAAATTTTAGTATTTTCTCTAGCTGCAGATATTTCTCATTCCCAACATTTCAACAGTCTCCCATTTCCATTAACCTCACTGTTTGCTCATTGTGATCCTTCTCTGAATGTGGAAGTTGCTCCATTTCTTTCCGTTTTTCTATCTCTAATACTTTCTACAGTCTACCTACATTAAAATCCATATTTGAAACAATTTCCACGTTTCCAACTAATCCACATTCGTCTGAATCTGGAATTACATAATTTCTTAATTTCAACGCATCTTCAGTTTCTCAATATACTCGAATGTCTGTAAAACTGCATCACTGCATCTTCCAAATGATGAGCCACTGATAAGATTCTAGCATTCCTTTTATCAGCAGATATTTTCCATTCGCTATATATGTAAAATCTCCCATTTACCTGATTTCAGTCCTTCTGCTCCTTCTCTGACTGTATATATTTCTCCATTTCTATCAATGTCTCTATCGCCACTAATTTCTTCAGCCAATGTCTCTATTTTTGAAAAATCTGGACATTTCAACCTTCTCCCCATTGACGTGAACTATCAAATTCTCAAATTCCTTCCTTATCAGCAAAACTGGTTCTCTATGTCTATCAATATCAATTTCCCTCAATTAACCAGATTCAGCACAGTTAGAGATTCTCCGGATTCACTGCAAATTCAATTTCTCCGTATCTTTTAACATCTGTAAAACTGCATCTCTTTAACTAGCAAACTGTCAATCTCGAGCCACTGATCAATCCTAGTACTTTCTCTAGCTGCAGATATTTCTCATTCCCAACATTTCAACAATCTCCCACTTCCATTAACATCGCTGTTTGCTCATGCTGCTCCTTCTCTGAATGCGGAATTTTCTGCATTTCTTTCCGTTTTTCTATCTCTATTACTTTCTACAGTCTACCGACATTAAAAGCCATATTTGAAACAATTTCCATGTTTCCAACTAATCCACATTCGCCTGAACCTGGACTTTCACAATTTCTTAATTTCAACACATCTTCATTTTCTCAATATACTGGAATGTTTGTAAAAGTGCATCTCTGCATCTACCAAACTAGTAATGTTGAGCCACTGATAAGATTGTGGCATACTCTGTATCAGCAGATATTTTCCTCTCGCTATATATGTAAAATCTCCCATTTAACTGAATTTCACTCCTTCTGCTCCTTCTCTGAATGTATATGTTTCTCCATTTCAATAAATGTCTCTGTCGCCACTGATTTCTAAAGCCTATGTACATCAATTTCTCTATTTTGAACACTCGCCACCTTTCCACATCCTCCCATTTCACCTGAATCAACAATTTCTAAATTTCCTTCTTTATCATCAGTTTTGTTTCTCTATATCCATCAAGTTTTCAATTTCCATCAATCAATCAGATTCAGCGCAGTTACAGATTCTCTACATTCACTGCAACTTCAATATCTCCAAAGTCTTCAATTTCCGTAAAGCTGCATCTCTGTATCTCTCAAACTGTCAATCTCGAGCCACTGATCAAATTCCAGTATTTTCTCGAGCTGCAGATATTTCTCATTCCAACATTTCAACAATCTCCCATTTCGATTAACCTCGCTGTTTGCTCACCCTGCTCCTTCTCTGAATGTGGAAGATTCTGCATTTCCTTCCGTTTTTCTGTCTCTAATGTTTTCTACAGTCTACCAACATTAAAATCCATATTTCAAACAATTTCCACGTTTCCAACTAATCCACATTCGTCTGAAACTGGAATTTCACAATTTCTTAATTTCAACGCATCTTCAGTTTCTCAATATACTCGAATGTCTGTAAAAGTGCATCTCTGCATCTACCAAACTAGTAATGTTGAGCCACTGATAAGATTCTAGCATTCTCTTTATCAGCAGATATTTTCCATTCGTGATATATGTAAAATCTCCCATTTACCTGAATTTCACTCCTTCTGCGCCATCTCTAAATGTATATGTTTCTCCATTTCTATCAATGTCTCTATCGCCACTAAGTTTACAGCCAATATACATCAATGTCTCAATCTTTGAAAAATCTGCACAATTCCACCTTCTCCCCATTGACCTGAACTATCAAATTCTCAAATTCCTTCCTTATCAGCAAAAGTGGTTCTATATGTCTATCAATATTAATTTCCGTCTATTAACCAAGTCAGCACAGTTAGAGATTCTCTGCATTCACTACAAATTCAATTTCAATATATCTTTCAACGTCTGTAAAACTGCATCTCTTTAACTATCAAACTGTCAATCTCTAGCCACTGATCAAATTCTAGTATTTTCTCTAGCTGCAGATATTTCTCATTCCCAACATTTCAACAATCTCCCACTTCCATTAACATCGCTGTTTGCTGATCCTGCTCCTTGTCTGAATGTGGAAGTTTCTCCATTTCTTTCCGTTTTTCTATCTCTAATACTTTCTACAGTCTACCTACATTAAAATGCATATTTGAAACAATTTCCACGTTTCCAACTAATCCACATTCGTCTGAAGCTGGAATTTCACAATTTCTTAATTTCAACGCATCTTCAGTTTCTCAATATACTCGAATGTCTGTAAAACTGCAACTCTGCATCTACCAAATGTTTAGCCACTGATAAGATTGTAGCATTCTCTGTATCAGCAGATATTTTCCATTCGCTATATATGTAAAATCTCCCATTTACCTGAATTTCACTCCTGCTCCTTCTCTGAATGTATATGTTTCTCCATTTCTATCAATGTCTCCATCGCCACTAATTTCTAAAGCCTATTTACATCAATTTCTCTATTTTGATCACTCTCCATGTTTCCACATACTCCCATTTCATCTGAATCAACAATTTCACAATTTCCTTCTTTATTATCAATTCTGTTTCTCTATATCCATCAATTTTTCAATTTCCATCAATCAATCAGATTCAACGCAGTTACAGATTCTCTGCATTCACTGCAACTTCAATATCTCCAAAGCCTCCAATTTCTGTAAAGGTGCATCTCTGTTTCTATCAAACTGTCAATATCGAGCCACTGATCAAATTCCAGTATTTTCTCTAGCTGCAGATATTTCTCATTCCCAACATTTCAACAATCTCCTATTTCCATTAACCTCGCTGTTTGCTCATCCTGCTCCTTCTCTGAATGTGGAAGTTTCTCCATTTCTTTCCGTTTTTCTGTCTCTAATACTTTCTACAGTCTACCAACATTAAAATGCATATTTGAAACAATTTCCACCTTTCCAACTAATCCACATTCGTCTGAAGCTGGAATTTCACAATTTCTTAATTTCAACGCATCTTCAGTTTCTCAATATACTCGAATGTCTGTAAAACTGCAACTCTGCATCTACCAAATGTTTAGCCACTGATAAGATTGTAGCATTCTCTGTATCAGCAGATATTTTCCATTCGCTATATATGTAAAATCTCCCATTTACCTGAATTTCACTCCTGCTCCTTCTCTGAATGTATATGTTTCTCCATTTCTATCAATGTCTCCATCGCCACTAATTTCTAAAGCCCATGTATATCAATTTCTCTATTTTGAATAATCTCCACGTTTCCACATACTCCCATTTCACCTGAATCAACGAATTTTCAATTTCCTTCTTCATCATTAATTCTGTTTCTCTATATCCATCAAGTTTTCAATTTCCATCAATCAATCAGATTTAGCGCCGTTACAGACTCTCTGCATTCACTGCAACTTCAATATCTCCAAAGCATTCAATTTCTGTAAAGGTGCATCTCTGTATCTATCAAACTGTCAATCTTGAGGCACTGATGAAATTCTAGTATTTTCTCTGGCTGTAGATATTTCTCATTCCCAACATTTCAACAATCTCCCATTTCCATTAACCTCGCTGTTTGTTCATCGTTCTCCTTCTTTAAAAGTGGAAGTTTCTGCATTTCTTTCCGTTTTTCTATCTTTAATACTTTCTACAATCTACCTACATTAAAATCCATATTTCAAACAATTTCCACGTTTCCAACTAATCCACATTCGTCTGAACCTGGAATTTCACAATTTCGTAATTTCAAAGCATCTTCAGTTTCTCAATATACTCGAATGTCTGTAAAAGTGCATCTCTGCATCTACCAAACTAGTAATGTTGAACCGCTGATAAGATTCTAGCATTCTCTGTATCAGCAGATATTTTCCATTCGCTATATATATAAATCTCCCATTTACCTGAATTTGACTCCTTCTGCTCCTTCTCTGAATGTATTACTTTCACCATTTCTATCAATGTCTCTATCGCCACAAATTTCTACAGCCAATATACATCAGTGTCTCTATTCTGGAAAAATCTGCACATTTCCCCTTCTCCCCATTGACCTGAACTATGAAATTCTCAAATTCCTTCCTTTTCAGCAAAACTGGTTCTCTATGTCTATCAATATCAATTTCACTGAATTAACCAGTTTAGGCACAGTTTCACATTCTCCGCATTCACTGCAAATTCAATTTCAATATATCTTTCAACATCTGTAAAAGTGCATCTCTTTAACTATCAAACTGTCAATCTCGAGCCACTGATTAAATTCTACTATTTTCTCTAGCTGCAGATATTTCTCATTCCCAACATTTCAGCATTCTCCCGTTTCCATTAACCTCGCTGTTTGCTCATCGTGCTCCTTCTCGGAATGTGGAAGTTGCTCCATTTCTTTCGGTTATTCTATCTCTAATACTGTCTACAGTCTACCTACATTAAAATCCATATTTCAAACAATTTCCACGTTTCCAACTAATCCACATTCGTCTGAACCTGGAATTTCACAATTTCTTAATTTCAAAGCATCTTCAGTTTCTCAATATGCTCGAATGTCTGTAACACTGCATCTCTGCATCTACCAAACCAGTAATGTTGACCACTGATAAGATTCTAGCCTTTTCTGTATCAGCAGATATTTCCATTCGCTATAAATGTAAAATCTCCCATTTACCTGAATTTCACTCCTTCTGCTCCTTCTCTGAATGTATATGTTTCTACATTTCTATAAATGTCTCTATCGCCAAAAATTTCTACAGGCAATGTACATCAATGTCTCCAGTTTTGAAAAATCTGCACATTTCCACCTTCTCTCCATTGACCTGAACTATCAAATTCTCAAATTCCTTCCTTATCAGCAAAACTGGTTCTCTATGTCTATCAATATCAATTTTTCTCAATTAACCAGATTCAGCGCAGTTAGAGATTCTCTGCATTCACTGCAAATTCAATTTCAATATATCTTTCAACATCTGTAAAACTGCATCTCTTTAACTATCAAACTGTCAATCTCAAGCCACTGATCAAATTCCAGTATTTTCTATAGCTGCAGATATTGCTCATTCGCAACATTTCAACAATCTCCCATTTCCATTAACCTCGCTGTTTGTTCATCGTTCTCCTTCTTTAAATGTGGAAGTTTCTGCATTTCTTTCCATTTTTCTATCTTTAATACTTTCTACAGTCTATCTACATTAAAATCCATATTTCAAACAATTTCCACGTTTCCAACTAATCCACATTCGTCTGAACCTGGAATTTCACAATTTCTTAATTTCAAAGCATCTTCAGTTTCTCAATATACTCGAATGTCTGTAAAACTGCATTTCTGCATCTACCAAACTAGTAACGTTGAGCCACTGATAAGATTCTTGCATTCTCTGTATCAGCAGATATTTTCTATTCGCTATATATGTAAAATCTCCCATTTACCTGAATTTCACTCCTTCTGCTCATTCTCTGAATGTATATCTTTCACCATTTCTATCAATATCTCTATCGCCACAAATTTCTACAGCCAATATACATCAATGTCTCTATTCTGGAAAAATCTGCTTATTTCTACCATCTCCCCATTGACCTGAACTATCAAATTCACAAATTCCTTCCTTATCAGCAAAACTGGTTCTCTATGCCTATCAATATCAATTTCCCTCAATTAACCAGATTCAGCACAGTTAGAGATTCTCCGCATTCACTGCAAATTCAATTTCAATATATCTTTCAACATCTGTAAAACTGCATCTCTTTAACTATCAAACTGTCAATCTCTAGCCACTGATCAAATTCTAGTATTTTCTCTAGCTGCAGATATTTCTCATTCCCAACATTTCAACAATCTCCCATTTCCATTAACATCGCTGTTTGCTGATCCTGCTCCTTGTCTGAATGTGGAAGTTTCTCCATTTCTTTCCGTTTTTCTATCTCTAATACTTTCTACAGTCTACCTACATTAAAATGCATATTTGAAACAATTTCCACGTTTCCAACTAATCCACATTCGTCTGAAGCTGGAATTTCACAATTTCTTAATTTCAACGCATCTTCAGTTTCTCAATATACTCGAATGTCTGTAAAACTGCAACTCTGCATCTACCAAATGTTTAGCCACTGATAAGATTGTAGCATTCTCTGTATCAGCAGATATTTTCCATTCGCTATATATGTAAAATCTCCCATTTACCTGAATTTCACTCCTGCTCCTTCTCTGAATGTATATGTTTCTCCATTTCTATCAATGTCTCCATCGCCACTAATTTCTAAAGCCTATGTACATCAATTTCTCTATTTTGATCACTCTCCACGTTTCCACATACTCCCATTTCACCTGAATCAACAATTTCTCAATTTCCTTCTTCATCATTAATTCTGTTTCTCTATATCCATCAAGTTTTCAATTTCCATCAATCAATCAGATTTAGCGCTGTTACAGACTATCTGCATTCACTGCAACTTCAATATCTCCAAAGCCTCCAATTTCTGTAAAGGTGCATCTCTGTATCTATCAAACTGCCAATATCGAGCCACTGATCAAATTCCAGTATTTTCTCTAGCTGCAGATATTTCTCATTCCCAACATTTCAACAATCTCCCACTTCCATTAACCTCGCTGTTTGTTCATCGTTCTCCTTCTTTAAAAGTGGAAGTTTCTCCATTTCTTTCCGTTTTTCTATCTCTAATACTTTCTACAGTCTACCTACATTAAGATCCATATTTCAAACACTTTCCACTTTTCCAACTAATCCACATTCGTCTGAACCTGGAATTTCACAATTTCTTAATTTCAACGCATCTTCAGTTTCTCAATATATTCGAATGTCTGTAAAACTGCATCGATGCATCTACTAAATTAGCAATGTTGAGCCACTGATAAGATTCTAGCATTCTCTGTATCAGCAGATATTTTCCATTCGCTATATATGTAAAATCTCCCGTTTACTGAATTTCACTCCTCTGCTCCTTCTCTGAATTTATATGTTTCTCCATTTCTATGAATGACTCCATCGCCATTAATTTCTACAGCCAAAGTACATCAATGTCTCTATTATTGAAAAATCTGCACATTTCCACCTTCTCCCCATTGACCTGAGCTATCAAATTCTCAAATTCCTTCCTTATCAGCAAAACTGGTTCTCTATGTCTATCAATATTAATTTCCCTCAACTAACCCCATTAAGCACAGTTGGAGATTCTCCGCATTCACTGCAAATTCAATTTCAATATATCTTTCAACATCTGTAAAACTGCATCTCTTTAACTATCAAACTGTCAATCTCCAGCCACTGATCAAATTCCAGTATTTTCTCTAGCTGCAGATATTTCTCATTCCCAACATTTCAACAATCTCCCATTTCCATTAGCATCGCTGTTTGCTCATGCTGCTCCTTCTCTGAATGTGGAAGATTCTCCATTTATTTCCATTATTTATCTCTAATACTTTCTACAGTCTACCTAGATTAAAATCCATATTTCAAACAATTTCCACGTTTCCAACTAATCCACATTCGTCTGAATCTGGAATTTCACAATTTCTTAATTTCAACGCATCTTCAGTTTCTCAATATACTCGAATGTCTGTAAAAGTGCATTTCTGCATCTACCAAACTAGTAACGTTGAGCCACTGATAAGATTCTCGCATTCTCTGTATCAGCAGATATTTTCTATTCGCTATATGTGTAAAATCTCCCATTTACCTGAATTTCACTCCTTCTGCTCCTTCTCTGAATGTATATCTTTCGCCATTTCTATCAATATCTCTATCGCCACACATTTCTACAGCCAATATACATCAATGTCTCTATTCTGGGAAAATCTGCACATTTCCACCATCTCCCCATTGACCTGAACTATCAAATTCACAAATTCCTTCCTTATCAGCAAAACTGGTTCTCTATGCCTATCAATATCAATTTCCCTCAATTAACCAGATTCAGCACAGTTAGAGATTCTCCGCATTCACTACAAATTCAATTTCAATATATCTTTCAACATCTGTAAAACTGCATCTCTTTAACTATCAAACTGTCAATCTCGAGCCACTGATCAAATTCTAGTATTTTCTCTAGCTGCAGATATTTCTCATTCCCAACATTTCAACAATCTCCCACTTCCATTAACATCGCTGTTTTCTCATCGTGCTCCTTCTCTGAATGTGGAAGTTTCTCCCTTTGTTTCCGTTTTTCTATGTCTCATACTTTCTACAGGCTACCTACATTAAAATCCATATTTCAAACAATTTCCACATTTCCAACTAATCCACATTCGTCTGAATCTGGAATTTCACAATTTCTTAATTTCAACGCATCTTCAGTTTCTCAATATACTCGAATGTCTATAAAACTGCATCTCTGCATCTCTCAAATGTTGAGCCACTGATAAGATTCTAGCATTCTCTGTATCAGCAGATATTTTCCATTCAATATATATGTATAATCTCCCATTTACCTGAATTTCACTCCTTCTGCTCATTCTCTGAATGTATATGTTTCTCCATTTCTATCAATGTCTCCATCGCCACTAATTTCTAAAGCCTATGTACATCAATTTCTTATTTTGAACACTCTCCACGTTTCCACATACTCCCATTTCACCTGAATCAACAATTTCTCAATTTCCTTCTTTATTATCAAATCTGTTTCTCTATATCCATCAATTTTTCAATTTCCATCAAACAATCAGATTCAACGCAGTTACACGTTCTCTGCATTCACTGCAACTTCAATATCTCCAAAGCCTCCAATTTCTGTAAAGGTGCATCTCTGTATCTATTAAACTGTCAATATGTAGCCACTGATCAAATTCCAGTATTTTCTCTAGCTGCAGATATTTCTCATTCCCAACATTTCAACAATCTCCCACTTCTATTAGCATCGCTGTTTGCTCATCGTGCTCCTTCTCTGAATGTGGAAGTATCAAATTTCTTTCCGTTTTTCTAACTCTAATACTTTCTACAGTCTACCTACATTAAAATCCATATTTCAAACAATTTCCACGTTTCCAACTAATCCACATTCGTCTGAAGCTGGAATTTCACAATTTCTTAATTTCAACGCATCTTCAGTTTCTCAATATACTCGAATGTCTGTAAAACTGCATCGATGCATCTACTAAATTAGTAATGTGGAGCCACTGATAAGTTTCTAGCATTCTCTGTATCAGCAGATATTTTCCATTCGCTATATATGTAAAATCTCTCATTTACCTGAATTTCACTCCTCTGCTCCTTCTCTGAATTTATATGTTTCTCCATTTCTATGAATGACTCCATCGCCATTAATTTCTACAGCCAATGTACATCAATGTCTCTATTTTTGAAAAATCTGCACATTTCCACCTTCTCCCCATTGACCTGAGCTATCAAATTCTCAAATTCCTTCCTTATCAGCAAAACTGGTTCTCTATGTCTATCAGTATTAATTTTCCTCAATTAACCCCATTAAGCAGAGTTGGAGATTCTCTGCATTCACTGCAAATTCAATTTCAATATATCTTTCAACATCTGTAAAACTGCATCTCTTTAACTATCAAACTGTCAATCTCCAGCCACTGATCAAATTCCAGTATTTTCTCTAGCTGCAGATATTTCTCATTCCCAACATTTCAACAATCTCCCACTTCCATTAGCATCGCTGTTTGCTCATGCTGCTCCTTCTCTGAATGTGGAAGTTTCTCCATTTCTTTACGTTTTTCTATCGGTAATCCTTTCTACAGTCTACCTACATTAAAATCCATATTTCAAACAATTTCCACGTTTCCAACTAATCCACATTCGTCTGAATCTGGTATTTCACAATTTCTTAATTTCAACGCATCTTCAGTTTCTCAATATACTCAAATATCTGTAAAACTGCATCTCTGCATCCACGAAATGTTGAGCCACTGATAAGATTCCACCATTCTCTGTATCAGCAGATATTTTCCATTCGCTATGTATGTAAAATCTCCCATTTACCTGAATTTCACTCCTTCTGCTCCTTCTCTGAATGTATATGTTTCTCCATTTCTATCAATGTCTCTATCGCCACTAATTTCTAAATCTATGTACATCAATTTCTCTATTTTAAACACTCCTAACATTTCCACACTCGCCACCTTTCCACATACTCCCATTTCACCTGAATCAACAATTTCTCAATTTCCTTCTTTATTATCAATTCTGTTTCTCTATATCCATCAATTTTTCAATTTCCATCAATCAATCAGATTCAGCGCAGTTACAGATTATCTGCTTTCACTGCAACTTCAATATCTCCAAAGCCTTCATCTTCTGTAAAGGTGCATCTCTGTATATATCAAACTGTCAATCTCGAGCCACTGATCGAATTCTAGTATTTTCTCTAGCTGCAGATATTTCTCATTCCCAACATTTCTACAATCTCCCAGTTCCATGAACTTCACTGTATGCTCATTCTGCTCGTTCTCTGAATGTGGAAGTTCGTCCATTTCTATCCATTTCTCTATCTCTAATAATTTCGACCGTCTACCTACATAAAAATCCATATTTCAGATAATTTCCACGTTTCCAACTAATCCGCATTTATCTGACCCTGGAATTTCTCTATTTCTTAATTTCAATGCATCTTCAATTCCTCAATATACACCAATGTCTGTAAAACTGCAATTCCACATCTACCAAAATTGTAATGTTTAGCCACTGATAAGATTCTAGCATTTTCTGTATGAGCAGCTATTTTCCATTCGCTATATATGTAAAATCTCCCATATACCTGAATTTCACTCCATCTGCTCCTTCTCTGAATGTATATGTTTCTCCATTTCTATCAATGACTCTATCGCCACTAATTTCTAAAGCCAACATGGGGTATGTAGCCGGGGTCTGGAGTCGGAGTCTGGAGTCGGGCTCTGGAGGAGTAGGTGTCAGCAGTCGGTGTCCGGAGTTGGGCTCTGGATTTGAGTCTGGAGTCGGGGTCTGGAGTCAGGGTCTGGTGGTGTCAGGGTCTACAGTCGGGTTCTGGAGTTGAGGTCCGGAGGAGCCAGCGTCTGGATTCGGGATCTGGAGTCGGGGTCTCGAGGTGTCGAGGTCTGGAGTCGGGGACTGGATTCGGGGTCTGGAGTCGGAGTCGGGGTCTGGAGTTTGGGTCTGGAATCAGGGTCCGGAGCTAGGGTCTGCAGTCGGGGTCTGGCATCGGGTTCTGGCATCGGGGTCTGGAGTCGCGTTCCAAATTCATGGTCTGTATTCAGGATCTGTAGTCGGTGTTTGGAGGATAGGGGACTGGAGTCGGGGCTGGAGCTGGGGTTTGGAGTCGGAGTCTGGAGGAGTCAGGGCCAGGAGTTGGGGTCTGGTGGTGTTGGGGTCTGGAGTCGGGTTCTGGAGTTGGATTCAAGAGTCGGGGTCTGGAGTCGGGATCTGGCGTCGGGGTCTGGAGTCACGTTCCAAATTCGTGGTCCGGAGTCGGGGTCTGTAAGAGTCAAGGTCTGGTGTCGGGGTCTGGTGTCGGAGTCTGGAGACGGGGTCGGGAGTCGGGGTCAGGTGTCGGAGTCTAGAGTCGGGGTCTGGAATCGAGGTCTGTGTTCGGGGTCTGGAGTCGGTGACTGGAGTTGGGCACTGGTGGTGTCGCGTTCTTGAGTCGGGGACTGGAGCCGGAGTCTGGAGTACGGGTCTGGAGGTGTCGGGGTCTGGAGTCGGGGTCTAGAGTCAGGGTCTGGAGTTGGTGTCTGGAGTCGGGGACTAGAGTTGGGGCCAGGAGTTGGGGTCTGGACTCGGGGTCCGGCGTCGGGGTCTGGAGTCGCGTTTCAAATTTGTGGTCCAGAGTCGGGGTCTGTAAGAGTCGAGGTCTGGTGTCAGGGTCTGGAGTCGGGGTCTGGAGTCTGAGTCAGGAGTTGGGGTCTGGATTCTGGGTCTGATGTCGGGATCTGGAGATGGGGTCTGTAGTCGGGGTCTGTAGTCGGGGTGTGCAGTTGGGATCTGGCGTCGGGGTCAGGAGTCAGGGTCTGGAGGAGTCCGCGTCTGGTGGAGTCGTAGTCTGGAGCCGGGGTCTGGAGTCGGGGTCTGGAGGGGTCAGTGTCAGCAGTCGGTGTCTGGAGTCGGGGTCTGGAGTTGGGTCCTGGAGTCAGCGTGTGGGAGCGGGGTCTGGAGTCAGGGTCTGGATTTGGGGTCTAAAGTCAGAGACGGGAGTCGGGGTCTGGAGTCGGGGTCTGGAGGAGTTGGGGGTCTGGAGTCGGGGTCTGATGTTGGGGTCTGGAGACGGGATCTGTAGTCGGTGTCTGTAGTCGGGGTCTGGAGTCGGAGTCTGGAGGAGTCGGGGCCTGGAGTCGGGATCCGGCGTTGGGGACTGGCGTCGGGGTCTGGCGGAGTCAGCGTCTGGAGGAGTCAGGGACTGGAGCCGGGGTCTGGTGTCGGGGTCTGGAGTCGGTGTCTGGAGTCGGGGTCTGGAGTCAGTGTCTGGAGTCGGAGTCTGGAGTCGGGGTCTGAAGTCGCGGTCTGGAGTCAGGGACTCGAGTCGTGGTCCGGTGTCGGGGTCTGGATTCGGCAAGCAAAGTCCGGGTCCGAAGTCGGGGTCTGCAAGTGTCGAGGTCTGGTGTCGGGTTCTGGTGTCGGGGTCTGGAGTCGGGGTCAGGAGTCGGGGTCTGGAGGAGTCGCGGTCTGGAGTCGGGGACTGGAGTCGGGGTCTGGAATCGGAGTCTGCAGGAGTCGGGGTCTGGAGTCGGGATCCGGCGTCGGTGTCTGGCGTCGGGTTCTGGAGGTGTCAGCGCCTGTAGGAGTCGGGGTCAGGAGCCGGGATCCGGTGTCCGTTCTGGATGAGTCGGCCTCTGGTGTCGGGGTCTGCAGTCGGCGTCTAGAGTTGGCATCTGGAGACAGGGTCTGGCGTCAGGGTCAGGAGTCAGGGTCTGGAGGAGTCCGCGTCTGGTGGAGTCGGTGTCTGGAGTCGGGGTCTGGAGTCGGGCTCTTTTGTCGGGGTCTGCAGTCAGGGTCTGGAGGGGTCAGTGTCAGCAGTCGGTGTCTGGAGTCGGGGTCTGGAGTTGGGCCCTGGAGTAGGCGTCTGGAGTCTGGGTCTGGAGTGTGGGTCTGGTGGAGACGGGGCTGGAGTGGCGGTCTGCAGTCGCAGTCTGAAGTCGGGGTCCGGACGAGTTAGCATCTGGATTCGGGATCTGGAGTCGTGGTCTGGAGGTGTCAAGGTCTGGAGTCGATGTCTGGAGTCACGGTCTGGAGTCGGCATCTGTGGGTGGGGTCTGGAGTCAGGGCCCGGATTTGGGGTCTGAAGTCGGGGACTGGAGTCGGGGTCTGGAGTCTGAGTCTGGAGGAGTCGGGGTCTGGAGTCGAGGTCTGGAGTCGGGGTCTGGATTCGGAATAAGGAGTCGGGTTCCGGAGTCGGGCTCCGGTGTCGGGCTCTGGAGTAAGGGTCTGGAGGAGTCGGGGTCTGGAGCCGGGATCCGGTGTCCGTTCTGGATGAGTTGACCTCTGGTGTCGGGGTCTGCAGTCGGGGTCTAGAGTTGGCATCTGGAGTTGGGTTCTGGAGTCAGGGTCTGGAGGTGTCAGGGTCTGGCGTCGGGGTCTGGAGTCGCATTCCAAATTCATGGTCCGGAGTCGGGGTCTGTAAGAGTCGAGGTCTGGTGTTGGGGTCTGGAGTCGGGGTCGAGAGTCGGGGTCAGGAGTCGGAGTCTAGAGTTGGGGTCTGGAGTCGAGGTCTGTGTTCGGGGTCTGGAGTCGGTGACTGGAGTCAGGGACTGGTGGAGTCGGGTTCTCGAGTCCGGGACTGGAGCCGGGGTCTGGAGTCCGGGTCTGGAGGTGTCAGGGTCTGGAGTCGGGGTCTAGCGTCGGGGTCAGGTGTCAGGGTCTGGATTCGGGGTCTGGCGTCGGGGTTTGGAGTCGTGTTTCAAATTCGTGGTCCGGAATCGGGGTCTGTAAGAGTCGAGGTCAGGTGTCGGTGTCTGGAGTCACGGTCTGGAGTCGGGGTCAGAAGTCAGGGTCTGGATTTGTGGTCTGGCATCGGGGTCTGGAGTCGGGGTCTGGAGTCAGGATCGGGCGTCGGGGTCTGGAGTCAGGGTCTGGAGTCGGGCTCTCGTGTCGGGGTTTGCAGTCGGGGTCTGGAGGGGTCAGTGTCAGCAGTCGGTGTCTGGAGTCTGGGTCTGGAGTTGGGCCCTGGAGTAGGATTCTGGAGTCTGGGTCTGGAGTGGGGGTCTGTTGGAGACAGGGTCTGGAGTGGCGGTCTGGAGTGGCGGCCTGAAGTCGGGGTCCAGATGAATCAGCGTCTGGATTCAGCATCTGGAGTCGGGGTCTGGAGGTGTCAAGGTCTTGAGTCGGGGGCTGGAGTCAGGGTCTGGAGTCAGAGTCGGGGTCTGGAGTTGGGGTCTGGAATTGTGGTCCGGAGCCGGGGTCTGGAGTCGGGGTCTGGAGCCGGGTTCATGAGTCAGGGACTTGAGTGGGGGACTTGAGTCGGGGTCTGCAGTCGGGGTCTGGAGTTGGGATTTGGCATCGGGGTCTGGCGTCGGGTTCGGTAGTCGGGGTCTGGAGTCGCGCTCCGGCTTCAGCGTCTGGATTCGGGATCAGTAGTCGGTGTCTGGAGGAGTCGGGGACTCGAGTCGGGGCTGGAGTTGGGGTCTGGAGTCGGATTCTGGAAGAGTCAGGTCGTGGAGTCGGGGTCTGGAGTCGGGGTCTGGAGGAGTCGGCGTCTGGAGGAGGCAGGGACTTGAGCCGGGGTCTGGTGTCGGGGTCTGGAGTCAGTGTCTGGAGTCGGTGTCTGGAGTGGGGGTCTGGTGGAGACAGGCTCTGGAGTGGCAGTCTGGAGTGGCGGTCTGGAGTGGCGGTCTGAAGTCGGGGTCCGGACGAGTCAGCGTCTGGATTCGGGATCTGGAGTCGGGGTCTGGAGGTGTCAAGGTCTGGAGTCGGGGACTGGAGTCGGGGTCTGGAGTCGGAGTCTGGAGTCGGGGTCTGGAGGCGGGGTCTGGAGTCAGGGTCTGGAGTCGTGGTCTGGCGTCGGGGTCTGCAGTTGGCATCCAAAGTCGGGGTCCAGAGTCAGGGTCTGTAAGGGTTGAGGTCTGGTTTCGGGTTCTGCTGTCGGTGTCTGGAGTCGGGGTCTGGAGTTGGTGTCTGGAGTCGGGGACTAGAGTCGGGGTCTGTATTCGGTGTCTGTAGTCGGGGTCTGGAGGCGGTATCTGGCATCGGGGTTAGGAGTCGGGGTCTGGAGGAGTCAGCGTCTGGTGGAGTCGGGGTCTGGAGCCGGGGTCTGGAGTCAGGGTCTGGAGTCGTAGTCTGGAATCGGGGTCCGAAGTCGGGGTCTGTAAGGGTCGAGCTCTGGTGTCGGGTTCTGGTGTTGGGGTCTGGCGGTGTCGGCGTCTGGAGGAATCAGGGAATGGAGCCGGGGTCTGGTGTTGGGGTCTGGAGTCGGTGTCTGGTGTCCGGGTCTGGAGTCAGCATCCAAAGTCGGGGTCCGAAGTCGGGGTCTGTAAGGGTCGAGGTCTGGTGTCGGGTTCTGGTGTCGGGTTCTGGAGTCGGGTTCTGGAGTCGGGGTCAGGAGTTGGGGTCTGGAAGGGCCAGGATCAGCAGTTGGTGTCTGGAGTCGGGGTCTAGAGTCGAGGCCTGGAGTCAGCGTCTGGAGTCAGCGTCTGGATTCGGAGTAAGTAGTCGGGGTCTGGAGTCAGGGTCTGGACTCGGGGTCTGGAGTCAGTGTCCTGAGTCGGGCTCCAGAGTCGGGCTCTGGAGTCAGGGTCTGGAGGAGTAGGGGTCTGGAGCCGGGATCCGGTGTCCGGGTCTGGATGAGTCGAGCTCTGGTGTCGGGTCCTGGAGTCGGGGTCTGGAGTCAGGGTCTGGAGTCAGGGTCTGGAGTCAGGGTCTGGACTCGGGGTCTGGAGTCAGTGTCCTGAGTCGGGCTCCAGAGTCGGGCTCTGGAGTCAGGGTCTGGAGGAGTAGGGGTCTGGAGCCGGGATCCGGTGTCCGGGTCTGGATGAGTCGAGCTCTGGTGTCGGGTCCTGGAGTCGGGGTCTGGAGTCAGGGTCTGGAGTCAGGGTCTGGAGTCAGGGTCTGGATTCGGGGTCTGGAGTCGTTGACTGGAGTCGGGGTCTGGAGTCAGCGTGTGGGAGCGGGGTCTGGAGTCAGGGTCTGGATTCAGGGTCTGAAGTCGGGGACTGGAGTCGGGGTCTGGAGTCGGGGTCTGGAGGAGTCGGGGTCTGGAGTCGGGGTCTGGAGTCGAGGTCTGGAGTCGGGGTCTGGAGTCGGGGTCTGGATTTGGAATAAGGAGTCGGGGTCCGGAGTCGGACTCCGGTGTCGGGCTCTGGAGTAAGGGTCTGGAGGAGTCGGGGTCAGGAGCCGGGATCCGGTGTCCGTTCTGGATGAGTCGACCTCTGGTGTCGGGGTCTGCAGTCGGGGTCTAGAGTTGGCATCTGGAGTCGGGATCTGGCGTCAGGGTCAGGAGTCAGGGTCGGGAGGAGTCCGCGTCTGGTGGAGTCAGTGTCTGGAGCCGGGGTCTGGAGTCGGGGTCTGGAGGGGTCAGTGTCAGCAGTCGGTGTCTGGAGTCGGGGTCTGGAGTTGGGCCCTGGAGTAGGCATCTGGAGTCTGGGTGTGGAGTTTGGGTCTGGTGGAGACGGGGCTGGAGTGGCGGTCTGGAGTCGCAGTCTGAAGTCGGGGTCCGGACGAGTTAGCGTCTGGATTCGGGATCTGTAGCCGGGGTCTGGAGGTGTCAAGGTCTGGAGTCAGGGACTTGAGTCGGGGTCTGGAGTCGGAGTCATGGTCTGGAGTTGGGGTCTGGAATCGTGGTCCGGAGCTGGGGTCCGGAGTCGGGGTCTGGAGCCGGGTTCATGAGTCGGGGACTTGAGTCGAGGAGTTGAGTCGGGGTCTGCAGTCGGGGTCTGGAGTCAGGATCTGGCGTCGGGTTCTGGCGTTGGGTTCTGGAGTCGGGGTCTGGAGTCGAGCTCTGGTTTCAGCATCTGGATTCAGGATCTGTAGTCGGTGCATGGAGGAGTCGGGGACTGGAGTCGGTGCTGGAGTGGGGTCTGGAGTCGGAGATGGAGGAGTCGGGGCCTGGAGTCGGGGTCTGGTGGTGTTGAGGTCTGCAGTCGGGTTCTGGAGTTGGGGTCAAGAGTCGGGGTCTGGAGTCAGGATCTGGCGTTGGGGTCTGGAGTCGCATTCACAATACGTGGTCTGGAGCTGGGGTCTGTAAGAGTCGAGGTCTGGTGTCGGGGCCTGGAGTCAGGGTCGGGAGTCCGGGTCTGGAGGTGTCGGGGTCTGGAGTCGGGATCTAGAGTTGGTGTCTGGAGTCGGGGACTAGAGTCGGGGTCAGGAGTCGGGGTCAGGAGTCGGGGTCTGGACACGGTGTCTGGCATCGGGGTCTGGAGTCGCGTTTCAAATTCGTGGTCGGGAGTCGGGGTCTGTAAGAGTCGAGGTCTGGTGTCGGTGTCCGGAGTCGGGGTCTGGAGTCAGGGTCAGGAGTCGGGGTCTGGATTCGTGGTCTGGCGTCGGGGTCTGGAGTCGCGTTCCAAATTCGTGGTCCAGAGTCGGGGTCTTTAAGAGTCGAGGTTTGGTGTCAGGGTCAGGAGTTGATGTCTGGAGTCAGGGTCTGGAGGAGTTGGGGGTTTGGAGTCGGGGTCTGATGTTGGGGTCTGGAGACGGGATCTGTAGTCGGGGTCTGTAGTCGGGCTCTGGAGTCGGGGCCCGGAGTCGGGGCCTGGCGGAGTCGGCGTCTGGAGGAGTCAGGGACTGGAGCCGGGGTCTGGTGTCGGGGTCTGGAGTCGGTGTCTGGAGTCGGGGTCTGGAGTCGGTGTCTGGAGTCGGAGTCTGGAGTCGGGGTCTGGAGTCGCGGTCTGGAGTCGCGGTCTGGAGTCGGGGACTAGAGTTGTGGTCTGGTGTGGGGGTCTGGAGTCGGCAAGCAAAGTCGGGGTCCGAAGTCGGGGTCTGTAAGGGTCGAGGTCTGGTGTCGGGTTCTGGTGTCGGGGTCTGGAGTCGGGGTCAGGAGTCGGGGCCAAGAGTCGGGGTCTGTTGGCGAGGTCTGTGGTCGGGGTCAGGAGTCGGGGTCTGGAGGAGTCGGGATATGGAATCGGGGTCTGGAGGAGTCGGGATATGGAGTCGGGGTCTGGAGTCGCGGTCTGGAGTCAGGGTCTGGAGGAGTCGCGGTCTGGAGTCGGGGACTGGAGTCGGGGTCTGGAATCGGAGTCTGGAGGAGTCGGGGTCTGGAGTCGGGATCCGGCGTCGGTGTCTGGCGTTGGGTTCTGGAGGTGTCGGCGCCTGTAGGAGTCGGGGTCTGGAGCCGGGTTCTGGTGCCGGGGTCTGGAGTCGGGGTCTGGAGTTGGAGTCTGGAGTCGGGGTCTGGATTTGGGGTCTGGAGTCGGTTCTGGAGGAGTCTGTGTCAGCTGTCAGTGTCTGGAGTCGGGGTCTAGAGTCGAGGCCTGGAGTCGGCGTCAGGAGTCAGCGTCTGGATTCGGAGTAAGTAGTCAGGGTCTGGAGTCAGTGTCCGGAGTCGGGCTCCAGAGTCGGGCTCTGGAGTCGGGGTCTGGAGGAGTAGGGGTCTGGAGCCGGGATCCGGTGTCCGGGTCTGGATGAGTCGAGCTCCGGTGTCGGGACCTGGAGTCGGGACCTGGAGTCGGGGTCTGGAGTCGGGGTCTGGAGTCAGGGTCTGGATTCGGGGTCTGGAGTCGGTGACTGGAGTCAGGGACTGGTGGAGTCGGGTTCTCAAGTCGGGGACTGGAGCCGGGGTCTGGAGTCCGGGTCTGGAGGTGTCGGGGTCTGGAGTCGGGGTCTAGCGTCGGGGTCAGGTGTCGGGGTCTGGACTCGGGGTCTGGCGTTGGGGTCTGGAGTCGCATTTCAAATTCGTGGTCCGGAGTCGGGGTCTGTAAGAGTCGAGGTCAGGTGTTGGTGTCTGGAGTAGGGGTCTGGAGTCGGAGTCTGGAGTCGAGGTCTGGAAGAGTCGGGGTCAGGAGTCAGGGTCTGCAGTTGGGGTCTGGAGGAGTCAGCATCTGGAGGAGTTGGGGTCTGGAGTCGGGGTCTGATGTCGGGGTCTGGAGACGGGGTCTGTATTCGGGGTCTGTAGTCAGGGTCTGGAGTCGGTATCTGGCGTCGCGGTCAGGAGTCGGGGTCTGGAGGAGTCAGCGTCTGGTGGAGCCAGGGTCTGGAGCCGGGGTCTGGAGTCAGGGTCTGGATTCGGGGTCTGGAGTCATTGACTGGAGTCGGGGTCTGGAGTCGGGGTCTGGAGTCTGATTCTGGAGGAGTTAGGGTCTGGAGTTGGGGTCCGGAGTCGATGTCTGGAGTCACGGTCTGGAGTCAGCATGTGGGAGCGGGGTCTGGAGTCAGGGTCTGGATTCAGGGTCTGAAGTCGGGGACTGGAGTCGGGGTCTGGAGTCGGGGTCTGGAGGAGTCGGGGTCTGGAGTCGGGGTCTGGAGTCGAGGTCTGGCGTCAGGGTCAGGAGTCAGGGTCTGGAGGAGTCCGCGTCTGGTGGAGTCAGTGTCTGGAGCCGGGGTCTGGAGTCGGGGTCTGGAGTCGGGCTCCTTTGTCGGGGTCTGCAGTCGGGGTCTGGAGGGGTCAGTGTCAGCAGTCGGTGTCTGGAGTCGGCGTCTGGAGTTGGGCCCTGGAGTAGGTGTCTGGAGTCTGGGTCTGGAGTTTGGGTCTGGTGGAGACGGGGCTGGAGTGGCGGTCTGGAGTTGCAGTCTGAAGTCGGGGTCCGGACGAGTTAGCGTCTGGATTCGGGATCTGTAGTCGGGGTCTGGAGGTGTCAAGGTCTGGAGTCAGGGACTTGAGTCGGGGTCTGGAGTCGGAGTCATGGTCTGGAGTTGGGGTCTGGAATCGTGGTCCGGAGCTGGGGTCCGGAGTCGGGGTCTGGAGCCGGGTTCATGAGTCGGGGACTTGAGTCGAGGAGTTGAGTCGGGGTCTGCAGTCAGGGTCTGGAGTCAGGATCTGGTGTCGGGTTCTGGCGTTGGGTTCTGGAGTCGGGGTCTGGAGTCGCGCTCTGGTTTCAGCATCTGGATTCGGGATCTGTAGTCGGTGCATGGAGGAGTCGGGGACTGGAGTCGGTGCTGGAGTGGGGTCTGGAGTCGGATTCTGGAGGAGTCGGGGCCTGGAGTCAGGGTCTGGTGGTGTTGAGGTCTGCAGTCGGGTTCTGGAGTTGGGGTCAAGAGTCGGGGTCTGGAGTCGGGATCTGGCGTTGGGGTCTGGAGTCGCGTTCCCAATTCGTGGTCTGGAGCTGGGGTCTGTAGGAGTCGAGGTCTGGTGTCGGGGCCTGGAGTCAGGGTCGGGAGTCTGGGTCTGGAGGTATCGGGGTCTGGAGTCGGGATCTAGAGTTGGTGTCTGGAGTCGGGGACTAGAGTCGGGGTCTGGACACAGGGTCTGGCATCGGGGTCTGGAGTCGTGTTTCAAATTCGTGGTCCGGAGTCGGGGTCTGTAAGAGTTGAGGTCAGGTGTTGGTGTCTGGAGTCGGGGTCTGGAGTCGGAGTCTGGAGTCAAGGTCTGGAAGAGTCAGGGTCAGGAGTCAGGGTCTGCAGTTGGGGTCTGGAGGAGTCAGCATCTGGAGGAGTTGGGGTCTGGAGTCGGGGTCTGATGTCGGGGTCTGGAGACGGGGTCTGTATTCGGGGTCTGTAGTCAGGGTCTGGAGTCGGTATCTGGCGTCGCGGTCAGGAGTCGGGGTCTGGAGGAGTCAGCATCTGGTGGAGCCAGGGTCTGGAGCCAGGGTCTGGAGTCAGGGTCTGGATTCGGGGTCTGGAGTCGTTGACTGGAGTCGGGGTCTGGAGTCGGGGTCTGGAGTCTGATTCTGGAGGAGTTAGGGTCTGGAGTTGGGGTCCGGAGTCGATGTCTGGAGTCACGGTCTGGAGTCAGCGTGTGGGAGCGGGGTCTGGAGTCAGGGTCTGGATTCAGGGTCTGAAGTCGGGGACTGGAGTCGGGGTCTGGAGTCGGGGTCTGGAGGAGTCGGGGTCTGGAGTCGGGGTCTGGAGTCGAGGTCTGGCGTCAGGGTCAGGAGTCAGGGTCTGGAGGAGTCCGCGTCTGGTGGAGTCAGTGTCTGGAGCCGGGGTCTGGAGTCGGGGTCTGGAGTCGGGCTCCTTTGTCGAGGTCTGCAGTCGGGGTCTGGAGGGGTCAGTGTCAGCAGTCGGTGTCTGGAGTCGGGGTCTGGAGTTGGGCCCTGGAGTAGGCGTCTGGAGTCTGGGTCTGGAGTGTGGGTCTGGTGGAGACGGGGCTGGAGTGGCTGTCTGGAGTCGCAGTCTGAAGTCGGGGTCCGGACGAGTTAGCGTCTGGATTCGGGATCTGTAGTCGGGGTCTGGAGGTGTCAAGGTCTGGAGTCAGGGACTTGAGTCGGGGTCTGGAGTCGGAGTCATGGTCTGGAGTTGGGGTCTGGAATCGTGGTCCGGAGCTGGGGTCTGGAGTCGGGGTCTGGAGTCGAGGTCTGGAAGAGTCGGGGTCAGGAGTCAGGGTCTGCAGTTGGGGTCTGGAGGAGTCAGCATCTGGAGGAGTTGGGGTCTGGAGTCGGGGTCTGATGTCGGGGTCTGGAGACGGGGTCTGTATTCGGGGTCTGTAGTCAGGGTCTGGAGTCGGTATCTGGCGTCGCGGTCAGGAGTCGGGGTCTGGAGGAGTCAGCGTCTGGTGGAGCCAGGGTCTGGATTCGGGGTCTGGAGTCGTTGACTGGAGTCGGGGTCTGGAGTCAGGGTCTGGAGTCTGAGTCTGGAGGAGTTAGGGTCTGGAGTTGGGGTCCGGAGTCGATGTCTGGAGTCACGGTCTGGAGTCAGCGTGTGGGAGCGGGGTCTGGAGTCAGGGTCTGGATTCAGGGTCTGAAGTCGGGGACTGGAGTCGGGGTCTGGAGTCGGGGTCTGGAGGAGTCGGGGTCTGGAGTCGGGGTCTGGAGTCGAGGTCTGGAGTCGGGGTCTGGAGTCGGGGTCTGGATTTGGAATAAGGAGTCGGGGTCCGGAGTCAGACTCCGGTGTCGGGCTCTGGAGTAAGGGTCTGGAGGAGTCAGGGTCAGGAGTCGGGATCCGGTGTCCGTTCTGGATGAGTCGACCTCTGGTGTCGGGGTCTGCAGTCGGGGTCTAGAGTTGGCATCTGGAGTCGGGATCTGGCGTCAGGGTCAGGAGTCAGGGTCTGGAGGAGTCCACGTCTGGTGGAGTCAGTGTCTGGAGCCGGGGTCTGGAGTCGGGGTCTGGAGGGGTCTGTGTCAGCAGTCGGTGTCTGGAGTCGGGGTCTGGAGTTGGGCCCTGGAGTAGGCGTCTGGAGTCTGGGTCTGGAGTTTGGGTCTGGTGGAGACGGGGCTGGAGTGGCGGTCTGGAGTCGCAGTCTGAAGTCGGGGTCCGGACGAGTTAGCGTCTGGATTCGGGATCTGTAGTCGGGGTCTGGAGGTGTCAAGGTCTGGAGTCAGGGACTTGAGTCGGGGTCTGGAGTCGGAGTCATGGTCTGGAGTTGGGGTCTGGAATCGTGGTCCGGGGCTGGGGTCCGGAGTCGGGGTCTGGAGCCGGGTTCATGAGTCGGGGACTTGAGTCGAGGAGTTAAGTCGGGGTCTGCAGTCGGGGTCTGGAGTCAGGATCTGGCGTCGGGTTCTGGCGTTGGGTTCTGGAGTCGGGGTCTGGAGTCACGCTCTGGTTTCAGCATCTGGATTCGGGATCTGTAGTCGGTGCATGGAGGAGTCGGGGGCTGGAGTCGGTGCTGGAGTGGGGTCTGGAGTCGGAGTCTGGAGGAGTCGGGGCCTGGAGTCAGGGTCTGGTGGTGTTGAGGTCTGCAGTCGGGTTCTGGAGTTGGGGTCAAGAGTCGGGGTCTGGAGTCGGGATCTGGCGTTGGGGTCTGGAGTCGCGTTCCCAATTCGTGGTCTGGAGCTGGGGTCTGTAGGAGTCGAGGTCTGGTGTCGGGGCCTGGAGTCAGGGTCGGGAGTCTGGGTCTGGAGGTGTCGGGGTCTGGAGTCGGGATCTAGAGTTGGTGTCGGGAGTCGGGGACTAGAGTCGGGGTCAGGAGTCGGGGTCTGGACACAGGGTCTGGCATCGGGGTCTGGAGTCGTGTTTCAAATTCGTGGTCGGGAGTCGGGGTCTGTAAGAGTCGAGGTCTGGTGTCGGTGTCCGGAGTCGGGGTCTGGAGTCAGGGTCAGGAGTCGGGGTCTGGATTCGTGGTCTGGCGTCGGGGTCTGGAGTCGCGTTCCAAATTCGTGGTCTGGAGTCGGGGTCTTTAGGAGTCGAGGTTTGGTGTCAGGGTCAGGAGTTGATGTCTGGAGTCGGGGTCTGGAGGAGTTGGGGGTCTGGAGTCGGGGTCTGATGTTGGGGTCTGGAGATGGGATCTGTAGTCGGGGTCTGTCGTCGGGGTCTGGAGTCGGGGCCCGGAGTCGTGGCCTGGCGGAGTCGGCATCTGGAGGAGTCAGGGACTGGAGCCGGGGTCTGGTGTCGGGGTCTGGAGTCGGTGTCTGGAGTCAGGGTCTGGAGTCGGTGTTTGGAGTCAGGGTCTGGAGTCAGTGTCTGGAGTCGGAGTCTGGAGTCGGGGTCTGGAGTCACGGTCTGGAGTCGGGGACTAGAGTCGTGGTTTGGTGTTGGGGTCTGGAGTCGGGGTCTGGAGTCGGTGTTTGGAGTCGGGGTCTGGAGTCAGTGTCTGGAGTCGGAGTCTGGAGTCGGGGTCTGGAGTCACGGTCTGTAGTCGGGGACTAGAGTCGTGGTCTGGTGTTGGGGTCTAGAGTCGGGGTCTGGAGTCGGGGTCTGGAGTCAGGGTCTGGAGTCAGGGTCTGGATTCTGGGTCTGAAGTCGTTGACTGGAGTCGGGGTCTGGAGTCGGGGTCTGGAGTCTGAGTCTGGAGGTGTTGGGGTCTGGAGTCGGGGTCCGGAGTCGATGTCTGGAGTCACGGTCTGGAGTCAGCGTGTGGGAGTGGGGTCTGGAATCAGGGTCTGGATTCGGGGTCTGAAATTGGGGACTGGAGTCGGGGTCTGGAGTCGGGGTCTGGAGGAGTCGGGGTCTGGAGTCGGGGTCTGGAGTCGAGGTCTGGAGTCGGGGTCTGGAGTCCGGGTCTGGATTCGGAATATGGAGTCGGGGTCCGGAGTCAGACTCCGGTGTCGGGCTCTGGAGTAAGGGTCTGGAGGAGTCGGGGTCAGGAGCTGGGATCCGGTGTCCGTTCTGGATGAGTCGACCTCTGGTGTCGGGGTCTGCAGTCGGGGTCTAGAGTTGGCATCTGGAGTCGCGATCTGGCGTCACGGTCAGGAGTCAGGGTCTGGAGGAGTCCGCGTCTGGTGGAGTCAGTGTCTGGAGCTGGGGTCTGGAGTCGGGGTCTGGAGTCGTGCTCCTTTGTCGGGGTCTGCAGTCGGGGTCTGGAGGGGTCAATGTCAGCAGTCGGTGTCTGGAGTCGGGGTCTGGAGTTGGGCCCTGGAGTAGGCGTCTGGAGTCTGGGTCTGGAGTGTGGGTCTGGTGGAGACGGGGCTGGAGTGGCTGTCTGGAGTCGCAGTCTGAAGTCGGGGTCCGGACGAGTTAGCGTCTGGATTTGGGATCTGTAGTCGGGGTCTGGAGGTGTCAAGGTCTGGAGTCAGGGACTTGAGTCGGGGTCTGGAGTCGGAGTCATGGTCTGGAGTTGGGGTCTGGAATCGTGGTCCGGAGCTGGGGTCTGGAGTCGGGGTCTGGAGTCGAGGTCTGGAAGAGTCGGGGTCAGGAGTCAGGGTCTGCAGTTGGGGTCTGGAGGAGTCAGCATCTGGAGGAGTTGGGGTCTGGAGTCGGGGTCTGATGTCGGGGTCTGGAGACGGGGTCTGTATTTGTGGTCTGTAGTCAGGGTCTGGAGTCGGTATCTGGCGTCGCGGTCAGGAGTCGGGGTCAGGAGTCGGGGTCTGGAGGAGTCAGCGTCTGGTGGAGCCGGGGTCTGGAGTCGGGGTCTGAAGTCGGGGTCTGTAAGGGTCGAGGTCTGGTGTCGGGGTCTGGGGTCGGGGTCTGGCGGAGTTGGTGTCTGGAGGAGTCAGGGACTGGAGCCGGGGTCTGGAGTCGGGGTCTAGCGTCGGGGTCATGTGTCGGGGTCTGGACTCGGGGTCTGGCGTCGGGGTCTGGAATCGCATTTCAAATTCGTGGTCCGGAGTCGGGGTCTGTAAGAGTCGAGGCCAGGTGTCGGTGTCTGGAGTCGGAGTCTGGAGTCGGAGTCTGGAGTCGAGGTCTGGAAGAGTCGGGGTCAGGAGTCAGGGTCTGCAGTTGGGGTCTGGAGGAGTCAGCATCTGGAGGAGTTGGGGTCTGGAGTCGGGGTCTGTTGTCAGGGTCTGGAGACGGGGTCTGTATTCGGGGTCTGTAGTCAGGGTCTGGAGTCGGTATCTGGCGTCGGGGTCAGGAGTCGGGGTCTGGAGGAGTCAGCGTCTGGTGGAGCCGGGGTCTGGAGCCAGGGTCTGGAGTCAGGGTCCGAAGTCGGGGTCTGTGAGGGTCGAGGTCTGGTGTCGGGTTCTGGTGTCAGGGTCTGGCGGAGTTGGCGTCTGGAGGAGTCAGGGACTGGAGCCGGGGTCTGGTGTCGGGGTCTGTAGTCGGGGTCTGGATTCGGAATAAGGAGTCGTGTTTCAGAGTCGGGCTCCGGTGTCGGGCTCTGGAGTAAGGGTCTGGAGGAGTCGGGGTCTGGAGCCGGGATCCGGTGTCCGTTCTGGATGAGTCAACCTCTGGTGTCGGGGTCTGCAGTCGTGGTCTAGAGTTGGCACCTGGAGTTGGGTTCTGGAGTCAGGGTCTGGAGGTGTCAGGGTCTGGCGTCGGGGTCTGGAGTCGCATTCCAAATTCGTGGTCCGGAGTCGGGGTCTGTAAGAGTCGAGGTCTGGTGTCGGGGTCTGGAGTCGGGGTCGATAGTCGGGGTCAGGACTCGGGGTCAGGAGTCGGAGTCTAGAGTTGGGGTCTGGAGTCGAGGTCTTTGTTCGGGGTCTGGAGTTGGTGACTGGAGTCAGGGACTGGTGGAGTCGGGTTCTCGAGTCGGGGACTGGAGCAGGGGTCTGGAGTCCGTGTCTGGAGGTGTCGGGGTCTGGAGTCGGGGTCTAGCGTCGGGGTCAGGTGTCGGGGTCTGGACTCGGGGTCTGGCGTCGGGGTCTGGAGTCGCATTTCAAATTCGTGGTCCGGAGTCGGGGTCTGTAAGAGTCGAGGTCAGGTGTCGGTGTCTGGAGTCGGGGTCTGGAGTCGGGGTCAAGAGTCGGGGTCTGGATTTGTGGTCTGGCATCGGGGTCTGGAGTCGCGTTCCAAATTCGTGGTCCGGAGTCGGGGTCTGTAAGAGTCAAGGTCTGGTGTCAGGATCAGGAGTTGATGTCTGGAGTCGGGGTCTGGAGGAGTTGGGGGTCTGGAGTCGGGGTCTGATGTTGGGGTCTGGAGACGGGATCTGTAGTCGGGGTCTGTAGTCGGGGTCTGGAGCCGGGGTCTGGAGTCAGGCTCTTGTGTCGGGGTCTGCAGTCGGGGTCTGGAGGGGTCAGTGTCAGCAGTCGGTGTCTGGAGTCCGGGTCTGGAGTTGGGCCCTGGAGTAGGCGTCTGGAGTGGGGGTCTGGTGGAGACAGGGTCTGGAGTGGCGGTCTGGAGTCGCGGTCTGAAGTCGGGGTCCGGATGAGTCAGCGTCTGGATTCGGTATCTGGAGTCGGGGTCTGGAGGTGTCAAGGTCTGGAGTCGGGGGCTGTAGTCAGGGTCTGGAGTCAGAGTCGGCGTCTTGAATTGTGGTCCAGAGCCGGGGTCTGGAGTCGGGGTCTGGAGCCGGGTTCATGAGTCGGGGACTTGAGTGGGGGACTTGAGTCGGGGTCTGCAGTCGGGGTCTGGAGTCGGGATTTGGCATCGGGGTCTGGCGTCGGGTTCGGTAGTCGGGGTCTGGAGTCGCGCTCTGACTTCAGCGTCTGGATTCGGGATCAGTAGTCGGTGTCTGGAGGAGTCGGGGACTCGAGTCGGGGCTGGAGTTGGGGTCTGGAGTCGGATTCTGGAAGAGTCTGGTCATGGAGTCGGGGTCTGGAGTCGGGGTCTGGAGGAGTTGGCGTCTGGAAGAGGCAGGGACTTGAGCCGGGGTCTGGTGTCAGGGTCTGGAGTCGGTGTCTGGAGTCTGGGTCTGGAGTGGAGGTCTGGTGGAGACAGGGTCTGGAGTGACGGTCTGGAGTGGCTGTCTGGTGTGGCGGTCTGAAGTCGGGGTCCGGACGAGTCAGCGTCTGGATTCGGGATCTGGAGTCGGGGTCTGGAGGTGTCAAGGTCTGGAGTCGGGGACTGGAGTCGGGGTCTGGAGTTGGAGTCGGGGTCTGGAGTTGGGGTCTGGAAACGTGGTCCGGATCCAGGGTCTGGATTCGGGGACTGGAGCCGGGTTCATGAGTCGGGCACTTGAGTCGGGGACCTGAGTCGGGGTCTGCAGTTGGGGTCTGGAGTCGGGATCTGGCGTCTGGGTCTGGAGTGGGGGTCTGGTGGAGCCAGGGTCTGGAGTGGCGGTCTGGAGTGGCTGTCTGGTGTGGCGGTCTGAAGTCGGGGTCCGGACGAGTCAGCGTCTGGATTCGGGATCTGGAGTCGGGGTCTGGAGGTGTCAAGGTCTGGAGTCGGGGACTGGAGTCGGGGTCTGGAGTTGGAGTCGGGGTCTGGAGTTGGGGTCTGGAATCGTGCTCCGGATCCGGGGTCTGGAGTCGGGGACTGGAGCCGGGTTCATGAGTCGGGCACTTGAGTCGGGGACTTGAGTCGGGGTCTGCAGTCGGGGTCTGGAGTCGGGATCTGGCATCGGGGTCTGGCGTCGGGTTCTGGAGTCGGGGTCTGTAGTCGCGCTCTGGCTTCAGCGTTTGGATTCGGGATCAGTAGTCGGTGTCTGGAGGAGTCGGGGACTCGAGTCGGGGCTGGAGTTGGGGTCTGGAGTCGGAGTCTGGTAGAGTCAGGTCCTGGAGTCGGGGTCTGGAGTCGGGGTCTGGAGGAGTCGGCGTCTGGAGGAGTCAGGGACTGGAGCCGGGGTCTGGTGTCGGGGTCTGGAGTCGGTGTCTGGAGGAGTCGGGGACTCGAGTCGGTGCTGGAGTTGGGGTCTGGAGTCTGGGTCTGGAGGTGTCGGTGTCTAGAGGAGTCAGGGACTGGAGCCAGGGTCTGGTGTCGGGGTCTGGAGTCGGTGTCTGGAGGCGGGGTCTGGAGTTGGGGTCTGGAGTTGGAGTCTGGAGTCGGGGTCTGGAGTCGGGGTCTGGAGACGGGGACTGGAGTCATGGTCTGGCGTCGGGGTCTGCAGTTGGCATCCAAAGTCGGGGTCCAGAGTTGGGGTCTGTAAGGGTCGAGGTCTGGTTTCGGGTTCTGCTGTCGGTGTCTGGAGTCGGGGTCTGGAGTTGGTGTCTGGAGTCGGGGACTAGAGTCGGGGTCAGGAGTCAGGGACTGGAGTCATGTTCAAAATTCGTGGTCCAGAGTCAGGGTCTGTAAGAGTCGACGTCTGGTGTCGGGGTCTGGAGTCGGGGTCTGGAAGAGTCGAGGTCTGGAGTCAGGGTCTGCAGTTGGGGTCTGGAGGAGTCAGCATCTGGAGGAGTTGGGGTCTGGAGTCGGGGACTGATGTCGGGGTCCGGAGACGGGGTCTGTATTTGGTGTCTGTAGTCGGGGTCTGGAGTCGGTATCTGGCATCGAGGTCAGGAGTCGGGGTCTGGAGGAGTCAGCGTCTGGTGGAGTCGGGGTCTGGAGCCGGGGTCTGGAGTCGGGGTCTGGAGTCGTAGTCTGGAGTCGGGGTCCGAAGTCGGGGTCTGTAAGGGTCGAGCTCTGGTGTCGGGTTCTGGTGTCGGGGTCTGGCGGAGTCGGCGTCTGGAGGAGTCAGGGAATGGAGCCAGGGTCTGGTGTCGGGGTCTGGAGTCGGTGTCTGGAGTCGCGGTCTGGAGTTGGGGACTGGAGTCGTGGTCTGGTGTCCGGGTCTGGAGTCAGCATCCAAAGTCGGGGTCCGAAGTCGGGGTCTGTAAGGGTCGAGGTCTGGTGTCGGGTTCTGTTGTCGGGGTCTGGAGTCGGGGTCAGTAGTCAGGGCAAAGAGTCGGGGTCTGGAAGGGCCAGCATCAGCAGTTGGTGTCTGGAGTCGGGGTCTAGAGTCGAGGCCTGGAGTCGGCGTCTGGAGTCAGCGTCTGGATTCGGAGTAAGTAGTCGGGGTCTGGAGTCAGGGTCTGGACTCGGGGTCTGGAGTCAGTGTCCGGAGTCGGGCTCCAGAGTCGGGCTCTGGAGTCAGGGTCTGGAGGAGTAGGGGTCTGGAGCCGGGATCCGGTGTCCGGGTCTGGATGAGTCGAGCTCTGGTGTCGGGTCCTGGAGTCGGGGTCTGGAGTCAGGGTCTGGATTCGGGGTCTGGAGTCGTTGACTGGAGTCGGGGTCTGGAGTCGGGGTCTGGAGGAGTTAGGGTCTGGAGTTGGGGTCCAGAGTCGATGTCTGGAGTCACGGTCTGGAGTCAGCGTGTGGGAGCGGGGTCTGGAGTCAGGGTCTGGATTCGGGGTCTGAAGTAGGGGACTGGAGTCGGGGTCTGGAGTTGGGGTCTGGAGGAGTCGGGGTCTGGAGTCGGGGTCTGGAGTCGGGCTCTGGAGGAGTCGTGGACTGGAGCCGTGGCCTGGTGTCGGGGTCTGGTGTCGGTGTCTGGAGTCGGGTTCTAGAGCCGGGGTATGGAGTCGGTGTCTGGAGGAGTCGAGGTCTGGTGTCAGGGTCTGGAGTCGATGTCTGGAGTCGCAATCTGCAGTCGGAATCTGGAGGCGGGGTCTGGAGTCAGGTTCAGGAGGAGTCGTGGCATGGAATCGGTGTCTGGGGTCGGGGTCTGGAGTCGAGGTCTGGAGTCAGCGTCTGGAGGCGGGGTCTGGAGTCAGGGTCTGGATTCGGCGTCTGGAGTCGGGTACTGGAGTCGTGGTCTGGAGTCGGAGTCTGGAGGAGTCGGGGTCTGGAGTCGGGGTCTAGATTCGAGGTCTGGAGTCAGGGTCTAGAGTTGGCATCTGGAGTCGGGTTCTGGAGTCGGGGTCTGGATTTGGAGTAAGGAGTCCGGGTCTGGAGTCAGGGTCTGGACTCGGGGTCTGGAGTCGGTGTCCAGAGACGGGATCCAGAGTCGGGCCCTGGAGTCAGGGTCTGGAGGAGTCGGGGTCTGGAGTCGTGTTCAAAATTCGTGGTCCGGAGTCGGGGTCTGTAAGAGTCGAGGTCTGGTGTCGGGGTCTGGAGTCAGTGTCTGGAATCGGAGTCTGGAGTTGGGTTCTGGAGACGAGGTCTGGAGGAGTCGAGGTCTGGTGTCAGGGTCTGGAGTCGATGTCTGGAGTTGCGATCTGCAGTCAGAATCTGGAGGCGGGGTCTGGAGTCAGGTTCTGGAGGAGTCGTGGCATGGAATCGGGGTCTGGAGTCGGGGTCTGGAGTCGCAGTCTGAAGTCGGCGTCTGGAGGCGGGGTCTGGAGTCGCGGTCTGAAGTCGGCGTCTGGAGTCGGGGTCTGGATTCGGATTAAGGAGTCGGGGTCTGGAGTCAGGGTCTGGACATGGTGTCTGGAGTCGGTGTCCGGAGACGGTCTCCAGAGTCAGGCTCTGGAGTCAGGGTCTGGAGGAGTCGGGGTCTGGAGTCGGCGTCTGGAGTCGGGGTCTTGTGTCGGGGTCTGCAGTCAGTGACTGGAATCGGAGTCTGGAGCTGGGTTCTGGAGTCGAGGTCTGGAGGAGTTGGGATCTGGAGTCGGGTTCTAGACTCAGGGTATGGAGTCGGTGTCTGGAGGAGTCGGTGTCTGGTGTCGGGGTCTGGAGTCAATGTCTGGAGTCATGATCTGGAGTCGGAATCTGAAGGTGGGGTCTGGAGTCAGGGTCTGGATTCGGGGTCTGGAGTCGGGGACTGGTGTTGGGGTCTGGAGTCGGGGTCTGGATTCGGTGCAACGAGTCGGGTTACGGATTCGGTCTCCAGTGTCGGGTTCTGGTGTAAGGGTCTGGAGGGGTCGGAGTCTGGATCCGGGATTCGTTGTACATTCTGGATGAGTCGACCTCTGGTGTCGGGGTCTGGCATCGGGGTCTGGACTCGGGGTCTTGAGTCGGTGTCCGGTGTCAGGCTCCAGAGTTGGGTTCTGTAGTCAGG
The DNA here is from genome assembly GCF_964194155.1 of Cetorhinus maximus. Taxonomy (NCBI): domain Eukaryota; kingdom Metazoa; phylum Chordata; class Chondrichthyes; order Lamniformes; family Cetorhinidae; genus Cetorhinus; species Cetorhinus maximus. Next base: position 25,848,967 of record NC_135889.1, read on the forward strand.
GTCTGGAGGAGTCGGGGTCTGGAGCCGGGATCCGGTGTCCCTGTCTGGATGAGTCGAGCTCTGGTGTCGCGGTCTGGAGTCGGGGTCTGGAGTCGGTGTCTGGAGGATTCGAGGTCTGGTGTCAGGGTCCAGAGTCGATGTCTGGAGTCAGTGTCTGGAGTCAGAATCTGCGGGCGGGGTCTGGAGTCAGGGTCTGGATTCAGGGTCTGAAGTCAGGGACTGGAGTCGGGGTCTGGAGTCTGAGTCTGGAGGCGTCGGGGTCTCGAGTCGGGGTCTGGAGTTGAGGTCTGGAGTCGTGGTATGGATTCGGAATTAGGAGTCGGGGTCTGGAGTCGGGCTCCGGTGTTGGGCTCTGGAGTAAGGGTCTGGAGGAGTCATGGTCAGGAGCCGGGATCCAGTGTCCGTTCTGGATGAGTCGACCTCTCGTGTTGGGGTCTGCAGTCGGGGTCTAGAGTTGGCATCTGGAGTCGAGTTCTGGAGTCAGGGACTGGATTCGGAGTAAGGAGTCGGGGTCTCGAGTCAGGGTCTGATCTCGGGGTCTGGAGTCAGTGTCCGGAGATGGGCTCCAGAGTCGGCTCTGGAGTTAGGGTCTGGAGGATTCGGGGTCTGGCATCGGGGTCTGGAGTCGGGGTCTGGAAGAGTCGGGGTCTGGAGTCAGAGTCTGGAGTCATGGTCTGGAGTCGGTGTCTGAAGTCATGGTCTGGAGGAGTCGTCGTCTGCAGTCGGGTTCTGGCGTCAGGGTCTGGATTCGGAGTAAGGAGTTGGGGTCTGGAGTCAGGGTCTGGACTCGGGGTATTGAGTCGGTGTCCGGTGTCAGGCTCTGGAGTTGGGCTCTGTAGTCAGGGTCTGGAGAAGTCAGGGTCTGGAGCCGGGATCCGGTGACCCTGTCTGGATGAGTCGAGCTCTGGTGTCGCGGTCTGGAGTCGGGGTCTGGAGTCGGTGTCTGGAGGATTCGAGGTCTGGTGTCAGGGTCCAGAGTTGATGTCTGGAGTCACGGTCTGGAGTCGGCATCTGCGGGTGGGGTCTGGAGTCAGGGTCTGGATTCGGGGTCTGATGTCGAGGACTGGAGTCAGGGTCTGGAGTCTGAGTCTGGAGGCGTCGGGGTCTGGAGTCAGGGTCTGGAGTCAGGGTCTGGAGTCGGGGTATGGATTCGGAATTAGGAGTCGGGGTCCGGAGTTGGGCTCCGGTCTCGGGCTCTGGAGTAAGGGTCTGGAGGAGTCAGGGTCTGGAGTCGGGATCCGGTGTCCATTCTGGATGAGTCAACCTCTGGTGTCGGGGTCTGCAGTCGTGGTCTAGAGTTGGCATCTGGAGTCGGGTTCTGGAGTCGGGGTCTGGATTTGGAGTAAGGAGTCGGGGTCTGGAGTCAGGGTCTGGACTCGGGGTCTGGAGGAGTCAGGGTCTGGACTCGGGGTCTGGAGGAGTCGGGGTCTGGCGTCGGGGCCTGGAGTCGCGTTTCAAATTCATGGTCCAGAGTCGGGGTCTGTAAGAGTCGAGGTCTGGTATCGAGATCTGGAGACGGGGTCTGGAGTCTCGGTCTGGAGTCGGGGTCTGGAGTCGAGGTCTGGAGTCGGGGTCTGGATTCGGTGTAAGGAGTCGAGGTATGGATTCGGTCTCCAGTGTTGAGCTCTGGAGTAAGGGTCTGGAGGAGTCGGGGTCTGGAGCTGGGATCCGGTGTCCGTTCTGGATGAGTCGACCTCTGGTGTCGGTGTCTGCAGTCGGGGTCTAGAGTTGTCATCTGGAGTCGTGTTCTGGAGTCAGGGTCTGGATTCAGAGTAAGGAGTCGGGGTCTGGACTTGGTGTCTGGAGTCGGTGTCCGGAGACGGTCTCCAGAGTCAGGCTCTGGAGTCAGGGTCTGGAGGAGTTGGGGTCTGAAGTCGGGGCCTGATGTCGGGGTCTGGAGACAGGGTCTGTATTCAGGGTCTATAGTCAGGGTCTGGAGTCGGGATCTGGAGTTGGGGTCTGGAGTCGGGGTCTTATGTCGGGGTCTGCAGTCGGTGTCTGGAATCGGAGTCTGGAGCTGGGTTCTGAAGTCGAGGTCTGGAGGAGTTGGGATCTGGAGTCGGGTTCTAGAGACAGGGTATGGAGTCGGTGTCTGGAGGAGTCAAGGTCTGGTGTCGGGGTCTGGAGTCGATGTCTGGAGTCGCGATCTGGAGTCAGAATCTGAAGGTGGGGTCTGGAGTCGGGGTCTGGATTCGGGGTCTGGAGTCGGGGACTGGTGTCGGGGTCTGGAGTCAGGGTCTGGATTCGGTGCAACGAGTCGGGGTATGGATTCGGTCTCCAGTGTCGGGTTCTGGTGTAAGGGTCTGGATGGTTCGGGGTCTGGATCCGGGATCCGGTGTACATTCTGGATGAGTCGACCTCTGGTGTCGGGGTCTGGCATCGGGGTCTGGACTCGGGGTCTTGAGTCGGTGTCCGGTGTCAGGCTCTGGAGTTGGGCTCTGTAGTCAGGGTCTGGAGGAGTCGGTGTCTGGAGCCATGATCCGGTGTCCCTGTCTGGATGAGTCAAGCTCTGGTGTTGCGGTCTTGTGTCGGGGTCTGCAGTCGGTGACTGGAATCAGAGTCTGGAGCTGGCTTCTGGAGACGAGGTCTGGAGAAGTCGGGATCTGGTGTCAGGGACTGGAGTTGGGTTCTAGAGTCGGGGTATGGAGTCAGTGTCTGGAGGATTCAAGGACTGGTGTCGGGGTCTGGAGTCGATGTCTGGAGTCACGATCCGGAGTCGGAGTCTGGAGGCGGGGTCTGGAGTCGGGTTCTGGAGGCATCGTGGCATGGAATCAGGGTCTGGAGTCGGGGTCTGGAGTCGGGGTCAGGAGTCGGGGTCTGGAAGAGTCGGGGTCTGGAGTCAGAGTCTGGAGTCGTGGTCTGGAGGAGTCAGCGTCAGCAGTTGGGATCTGGAGTCAGGGTCCGGATTCAGAGTAAGGAGTCGGGGTCTGGAGTCAGGGTCTGGACTCGGGGTCTGGAGTCAGTGTCTGGAGTCAGGATCCGGAGTCGTGCTCTGTAGTCAGGGTCTGGAGGAGACGGGTTCTGGAGCTGGGATCCGGTGTCCCGGTCTGGATGAGTCGAGCTCTGGTGTCGCGGTCTGGAGTCGGGGTTTAGAGTTGGCGTCTGGAGTCGGGGTCTGGAGTCGGGGTCTGGAGTCGGGGTCTGGAGGAGATGAGGTCTGGTGTCAGGGTCTGGAGTCGATGTCTGGAGTCGCGGTCAGGAGTCGGCGTCTGGAGGCGGGGTCTTGAGTAAGGGTCTGGATTCGGGGTCTGGAGTCGGGGTCTGGAGGCGGAGTCTGGAGGAGTCGGGGTCTGGAGTTGGGGTCTGGAGTCGACGTCTGGAGTCGGGGTCTGGATTCGGTGTAAGGTGTCGGGGTACGGATTTGGTCTCCAGTGTCAGGCTCTGGAGTAAGGGTCTGGAGGAGTGGGGTCTGGAGCCTGGATCCAGTGTCCATTCTGGATGAGTCGACCTCTGGTGTCGGGGTCTGGAGTCGAGGTCTAGAGTTGGCATCTGGAGTCGGAGTCTGGAGTCGGGGCTGGAGGAGTCGGGGTCTGGAGTCGGGGCTGGAGGAGTCGGGGTCTGGAGTCGGGTTCTAGAGGAGTCGTGGCATGGAATCGGGGTCTCGAGTCGTGGTCTGGAGTCGCGGTCAGGAGTCGGGGTCTGGAAGAGTCGGCGTCTGGAGTCGGAGTCTGGAGTCGTGGTCTGGAGTCGGGGTCTGGAAGAGTCAGGGTCTGGAGTTGGAGTCTGGAGTCGTGGTCTGGAGTCGGGATCTGGTGTCCGTTCTGGATGAGTCGACCTCTGGCGTCGGGGTCTGGAGTCGGCGTTTAGAGTTGGCATCTGGGGTCGGGGACTGGAGTCGGGGTCTGGAAGAGTTGGGGTCTGGAGTCAGAGACTGGAGTCGCGGTCTGGAGTCGGTGTCTGGAGGAGTCAGCGTCTGTAGTCGGGATCTCGAGTCAGTGTCTGGATTCAGGGTCTGGAGTTGGGGTCTGGAGTCGGTGTCTTTAGTCTCTGTCTGGTGTCGGGGTTTGGATTCGGGGTCTGGAGTCGCGGTCTGGAAGAGTCGAGGTCTGGAGTCAGGGTCTGGAGCTGGGGATTGGAGGAGTCAGCATGTGGAGGAGTCGGGGTCTGGAGCTGCGGTCAGGAGACGATGTCTGGAGTCGGGGTCTGGAGGAGTTGGGGTCTGGAGTCAGGGCCTGATGTCGGGGTCTGGAGACAGGGTCTTTATTCGGGGTCTGTAGTCAGTGTCTGGAGTCACGATCTGGAGTCGGGGTCTGGAGACGGGCTCTGTAGTCGGTGACTGAAATTGGAGTCTGGAGTTGGGTTCTGGAGATGAGGTCTGGAGGAGTCGGGATCTGGTGTCGGGGTCCGGAGTCGGGTTCTAGAGTCGGGGTATGGAGTCGGTGTCTGGAGGTGACGAGGTCTAGTGTTGGGGTCTGGAGTGGATGTCTGGAGTCACGGTCTGGAGTCGGAGTGAGGAGGCAGGGTCTGGAGTCGGGTCTGGAGGAGTCGGGGTCTGGCGTTGGGGTCTGGAGTCGGGGGCTGGAGTCTCGGTCTGGAGTCGGGGTTTTGATTCGGGGTCTGGAGTCGTGGTCTGGAAGTTGAGGCCTGGAGTCAGGGTCTGGAGTTGGGGATTGGAGGAGTCAGCATGTGGAGGAGTTGGGGTCTGGAGCCTCGGTCAGGAGACGATGTCTGGAGTTGGGGTCTGGACGAGTTGGGGTCTGGAATCGGGACCTGATGTCGGGGTCTGGAGACAGGGTCTGTATTCGGTGTCTGTAGTTGGGGTCTGGAGTCGGTATCTGGAGTCGGGGTCTGGCGTCGGGGTCTGGAGTCGGGGTCTGGAGTCTGGGTCTGCAGTCGGTGACTGGAATTGGAGTCTGGAGCTGGATTCTGGAGACAAGGTCTGGAGGAGTTGGGATCTGGTGTCGGGGTCTGGAGTCGGGTTCTAGAGTCGGGGTATGGAGTCGGTGTCTGGAGGTGTCGTGGTTTGGTGTCGGGGTCTGGAGTCGATGTCTGGAGTTGCGATCTGGAGTCGGAGTCTGGAGGTGGGGTCTGGAGTCGGGTTCTGGAGGAGTCGTGGCATGGAATCGGGGTCTGGAGTCGGGGTCTGGAGTCGGGGTCAGGAGTCAGGGTCTGGAAGAGTCGGGGTCTGGAGTCGGAGATGGAGCCGTGGTCTGGAGTCGGGGTCTGGAGTCGTGGTCTGGAGGAGTCAGCGTCAGGAGTTGGGATCTGGAGTCAGGGTCCTGATTCAGAGTAAGGAGTTGGGGTCTGGAGTCAGGGTCTGGACTCGGGGTCTTGAGTCAGTGTCTGGAGTCGGGCTCCGGAGTCCGGCTCTGTAGTCAGGGTCTGGAGGAGTCGGGTTCTGGAGCCGGGATCCGGTGTCCCGGTCTGGATGAGTCGAGCTCTGGTGTCGGGGTCGGGAGTCGGGGTTTAGAGTTGGCATCCGGAGTCGGAGTCTGGAGTCAGGGTCTGGAGGAGTCGAGGTCTGGTGTCAGGGTCTGGAGTCCAGGTCTGGAGTCGCGGTTTGGAGTCGGCGTCTGGAGGCGGTGTCTGGAGTCAGGGTCTGGATTCGGGGTCTGGAGTCGGGGACGGGAGTCAGGGTCTGGAGTCGGAGTCTGGAGGTGTCGGGGTCTGGAGTCGAGGTCTGGAGTCGGGGTCTGGATTCGGTGTAAGGTGTCGTGGTACGGATTCGGTCTCCAGTGCCGGGCTCTGGAGTAAGGGTCTGGAGTAATCGGGGTCTGGATCCAGGATCCGGTGTCCGTTCTGGATGAGTCGACCTCTGGTGTCGGGGTCTGGAGTTGGGGCTGGAGGAGTTGGGTTTTGGAGTTGGGTTCTGAAGTCGGGGTCTGGAAGCGTTGGGGTCTGGAGTCGGAGTCTGGAGTCGCGGTCTGGAGTCGGGGTCTGTAGTCGTGGTCTGAAGGAGTCAGTGTCCGGAGTCGGGCTCCAGAGTCGGGCTCTGGAGTCAGGGTCTGGAGTTGGGGTCTAGGTTTGGCATCTTGAGTCGGGGTCCGGAGTCGGGGTCTGGAGTCAGGGTCTGGATTCGGGGTCTGGAGTCAGGGACTGGAGTCTGGGTCTGGAGTCAGAGTCTGGAGGAGTCGGGGTCTGGAGTTGGGGTCAGGAGGCGGAGTCTGGAGTCAGGGTCTGGATTCGGGGACTGGAGTAGGGGTCTGGAGTCGAGGTCTGGAGTCGGTTTCTGGTGTCGGGGTCAGGATTCGGTGTAAGGAGTTGTGGTCCGGAGCCAGGCTCCAGTGTCGGGCTCTGGAGTAAGGGTCTGGAGGACTCGGGGTCTGGAGACGGGATCTGGTGTCCGTTCTGCGTGAGTCGGCATCTGTTGTTGGGGTCTGGAGTCGCGGTCTAGAGTTGGCATCTGAGGTCGCAGTCTGGAGTCGGGGTCTGGAAGAGTTGGGGTCTGGAGTCAGAGTCTGGAGTCGCGGTCTGGAGTCGTCATCTGGAGGAGTCAGCATCTGGAGTCGGGATCTGGAGTCAGGGTCTGGATTCAGGGTCTGGAGTCGGGGTCTGGAGTCAGGGTCTGGAGTGTCGGTCTGGAGTCGGGGTTTGGATTTGGGGTCTGGAGTCGTGATCTGGAAGAGTCGAGGTCTGGAGTCAGGGTCTGGAGTTGGGGATTGGAGGAGTCAGCATGTGGAGGAGTCAGGGTCTGGAGCCGCAGTCAGGAGACGATGTCTGGAGCCGGGGTCTGGAGGAGTTGGGGTCTGGAGTTGGCGCCTGATGTCGGGGTCTGGAGACAGAGTCTGTATTTGGGGTCTGCAGTCGGGGTCTGGAGTCGGGATCTGCAGTCGGGGTCTGGAGTTGGGGTCTAGAGTCGGGGTCTTGTGTCGGGGACTGCAGTCGGTGACCTTAATCGGAGTCTGGAGTCGGGTTCTGGAGTCAGGGTATGGAGTCGGTGTCTGGAGGAGTCGAGGTCTGGTGTCGGGGTCTGGAGTCGATGTCTGGAGTCGCGATCTGGAGTCGGAGTCTGGAGGCGTGGTCTGGAGTCGGGTTCTTGAGGAGTCGTGGCATGGAATCGGCATCTGGAGTCGGGGTCTGGAGTCGTGGTCTGGAGGAGTCTGCATCAGGAGTTGGGATCTGGAGTCAGGGTCCGGATTCAGAGTAAGGAGTCGGGGCCTGGAGTCAGGGTCTGGACTCGGTGTCTGGAGTCGGGCTCTGGAGTCGGGCCCTGTAGTCAGGGTCTGGAGGAGTCGGGGTCTGGATTCAGAGTCTGGAGTCGGGGACTGGAGTCGGGGTCTGGAGTCGGAGTCTGGAGGAGTCGGGGTCTGGAGTTGGGGTCTGGAGTCGAGGTCTGTAGTTGGGGTCTGGAGTCGGGGTCTGGATTCGGAGGAAGGTGTCGGGGTACGGATTCAGCCAGTGTCCGGCTCTGGAGTAAGGGTCTGGAGGAGTCGGGGTCTGGAGCCGGGATCCAGTGTCCGTTCTAGATGAGTCGACCTCTGGTGTCGGGGTCTGCAGTCCGTGTCTAGAGTTGGCATCTGGAGTCGGGTTCTGGAGTCGGGGTCTGGATTCGGAGTAAGGAGTATGTGGCCTGGAGTCAGGGTCTGGACTCTGTGTCTGGAGTCGGTGTCCGGAGACGGGCTCCAGAGTCAGGCTCTGGTATCGGGGTCTGGAGGATTCGGCGTCAGGAGTTGGGATCTGGAGTCAGGGTTCTGATTCAGAGTAAGGAGTTGGGGTCTGGAGTCAGGGTCTGGACTCGGGGTCTTGAGTCAGTGTCTGGAGTCGGGCTCCGGAGTCATGCTCTGTAGTCAGGGTCTGGAGGAGTCGGGTACTGGAGCTGGGATCCGGTGTCCCAGTCTGGATGAGTTGAGCTCTGGTGTTGGGGTCTGCAGTCGAGGTTTAGAGTTGGCATCCGGAGTCGGGGTCTGGAGTTGGGGTCTGGAGGAGTTGAGGTCTGGTGTCAGGGTCTGGAGTCGATGTCTGGAGTCGCGGTCTGGAGTCGGGGTCTGGAGGCAGGGTCTGGAGTCAGGGTCTGGATTCGGGGTCTGGGGTCGGGGATGGGAGTCGGGGTCTGGAGTCGGAATCTGGAGGAGTCATGGTCTGGAGTCGGGGTCTGGATTCGGTGTAAGGTGTCGGGGTACGGATTCGGTCTCCAGTATCAGGCTCTGGAGTAAGGGTCTGGAGGAGTCGGGGTCTGGAGCCGGGATCCGGTGTCTGTTCTGGATGAGTCGACCTCTGGTGTCGGGGTCTGACATCGGGGTCTAGAGTTGGCATCTGGAGTCGGGGCTGGAGGAGTCGGGTTCTGGAGTCAGGTTCTGAAGTCGGGTTCTGGAAGCGTTGGGGTCTGGAGTCGCGGTCTGGAGTCAGGTTCTGTAGTCGTGGTCTGGAGGAGTCAGTGTCCAGAGTAGGGCTCCAGAGTCGGGCTCTGGAGTCAGGGTCTGGAGGAGTCGGGGTCTGGAGCCGGGATCTGGTGTCCGGGTCTGGATGAGTCGAGCTCTGGTGTCGGGGCCTGGAGTCGGGGTCTAGGTTTGGCATCTTGAGTCGGGGTCTGGAGTCAGGGTCTGGATTCGGGGACTGGAGTCTGGGTCTGGAGTCAGAGTCTGGAGGAGTCAGGGTCTGCAGTCGGGGTCTGGAGTTGGGGTCTGGAGTCGATGTCTGGAGTCGCGGTCTAGAGTCGGCGTCAGGAGGCGGGGTCTGGAGTCAGGGTCTGGATTCGGGGTCTGGAGTCGGGGACTGGAGTAGGGGTCTGGAGTCGAGGTCTGGAGTCGGTTTCCGTAGTCGGTGTCTGGATTCGGTGTAAGGAGTCGGGGTCCGGAGTTGGGCTCCGGTGTCAGGCTCTGGAGTAATGGTCTGGAGGACTCGGGGTCTGAAGCCGGGATCTGGTGTCCGTTCTGGATGATTCGACCTCTGTTGTTGGGGTCGGTAGTCGGGGTCTAGAGTTGGCATCTGGAGTCGGGGTCTGGAGTCGGGGTCTGGAAGAGTTGGGGTCTGGAGTCGCGGTCTGGAGTCGCGGTCTGGAGTCGTGGTCTGGAGGAGTCAGCGTTTGGAGTCGGGATCTGGAGTCAGGGTCCGGATTCAGGGTCTGGAGTCGGGGTCTGGAGTCGGGGTCTGGAGTGTCGGTCTGGAGTCGGGGTTTGGATTCAGGGTCTGGAGTCGCGGTGTGGAAGAGTCGAGGTCTGGAGTCAGGGTCTGGAGTTGGGGATTGGAGGAGTCAGCATGTGGAGGAGTCGGGGTCTGGAGCCGCAGTCAGGAGACGATGTCTGGAGTCGGGGTCTGGAGGAGTTGGGGTCTGGAGTCGGGGCCTGATGTTGGGGTCTGGAGACAGAGTCTCTATTCGGGATCTGGAGTTGGGGTCTGGAGTCGGGGTCAGGAGTCGGAGTCTGCAGTCGGTGACTTTAATCGGAGTCTGGAGCTGGGTTCTGGAGACAAGGTCTGGATGAGTCGGGATCTGGTGTCGGGGTCTGGAGTCGGGTTCTAGAGTTGGGGTATGGAGTCGGTGTCTGGAGGAGTCGAGGTCTGGTGTCGGGGTCTGGAGTCGATGTCTGGAGTCGCGATCTGTAGTCGTAGTCTGGAGGCAGGGTCTCGAGTCGGGTTCTGGAGGAGTCTTGGCATGGAATCGGCGTCTGGAGTCGGCGTCTGGAGTCGGGGTCTGGAGTCGGGGTCTGGAGTCGTGGTCTGGAGGAGTCTGCGTCAGGAGTTGGGATCTGAGTCAGGGTCCGGATTCGGAGTAAGGAGTCGGGGCTTGGAGTCAGGGTCTGGACTCGGAGTCTGGAGTCGGTGTCTGGAGTCGGGCTCCGGAGTCGACCTCTGTAGTCAGGGTCTGGAGGTGTCAGGGTCAATATTCGGGGTCTGGAGTCGGGGTCTGGAGTCGGAGTCTGGAGGAGTCGGGGTCTGGAGTTGGGGTCTGGAGTCGAGGTCTGTAGTTGGGGTCTGGTGTCGGGGTCTGGAGTCGGGGTCTAGAGTTGGCATCTGGAGTCGGGGCTGGAGGAATCGGTTTCTGGAGTCGGATTCTGGAGTCGGGGTTTGGAAGAGTTGGGGTGTGGAGTCGGAGTCTGGAGTCGCGGTCTGGAGTCAATGTCAGGAGGCGGGGTCTGGAGTTGAGGTCTGGAGTCAGGGTCTGGATTCAATGTAAGGAGTCGGGGTCCAGATTCGGGCTCCGCTGTCGGGCTCCGGATTAAGGGTCTGGAGGAGTTGGGGTCTGGAGCCGGGATCTGGTGTCTGTTCTGGATGAGTCGACCTCTGGTGTCGGGGTCTGGAGTCGTGGTCTAGAGTTGGCATCTGGGGTCGGGGTCTTGAGTTGGGGCTGGAGGAGTCAGGTTCTAGAGTCAGGTTCTGGAGTCGGGGTCTGGAAGAGTTGGGGTCTGGAGTCGGAGTCTGGAGTCGCGGTCTGGATTCGTGTCTGGAGTCGTGGTCTGGAGGAGTCGGCGTCTGGAGTCGGGATCTGGAGTCAGGGTCTGTATTCAGGGTCTGGAGTCGGGGTCTGGAGTCAGGGTCTGGAGCCGCGGTCAGGAGATGATGTCTGGAGTCCGGCTCTGGAGGAGTTGGGGTCTGGAGTCGGGGCCTGATGTCCAGATCTGGAGACAGGGTCTGTACTCAGGGTCTGGAGTCGGGATCTGGAGTCGGGGTCTGGAATCGGGTTTTGTGTCGGGATCTGCAGTCGGTGACTGGAATCAGAGTCTGGAGCTGGGTTCTGGAGACGAGGTCTGGAGGAGTCGGTATCTGGTGTCGGGGTCTGGAGTCGGGTTCAAGAGTCGCGGTATGGAGTCAGTGTCTGGAGGAGTCGAGGTCTGGTGTCGGGGTCTGGAGTCGATGTCTGGAGTCGTGATCTGGAGTCGGAGTCTGGAGGCGGGGTCTGGAGTCATGGTCTGGAGGAGTCGGCGTCAGGAGTTGGGATCTGGAGACAGGGTCTGGAATCGGAGTAAGTAGTCGGGGTCTGGAGTCGGGGTCTGGACTCGGGGTCTGGAGTCGGTGTCTGGAGTTGGGCCCCGGAGTCGGGCTCTGTAGTCAGTGTCTGGAGGAGTCGGGGTCTGGAGCCGGCATCCGGTGTCCCGGTCTGGATGAGTCGAGCTCTGGTGTCGCGGACTGGAGTCGGGGTTTAGAGTTGGCATCTGTAGTCAAGGTCTGGAGTCGGGGTCTGGCGGTGTCGAGGTCTGGTGTCAGGGTCTGGAGTCGATGTCTGGAGTCGCGGTCTGGATTCGGCGTCTTGAGGTGGGGTCTGGAGTCGGAGTCTGGAGGAGTCGGGATCTGGCGTCGGGGTTTGGAGTCGAGGTCTGGAGTCGGGGTCTGGAGTCGGGGTCTGGATTCAGTTTAAGGAGTCGGGGTACGGATTCTGTCTCCAGTGTCGGGATCTAGAGTAAGGGTCTGGAGGAGTCGGGGTCTGGAGCCGGGATCCGGTGTCCTTTCTGGATGAGTCGAGCTCTGGTGTCGGGGCCTGGAGTCGGGGTTTAGGTTTGGCATCTGGAGTCGGGGTCTGGAGTCTGGGTCTGGAATCAGGGTCTGGATTCAGGGTCTGGAGTCGTGGACTGGAGTCGGGGTCTGGAGTCAGAGTCTGGAGGAGTCGGGGTCTGGAGTTTTGGTCTGGAGTCGATGTCTTGAGTCGCGGTCTGGATTCTGCATCTTGAGGTGGGGTCTGGAGTCGGAGTCTGGAGGAGTCGGGATCTGGCGTCGGGGTTTGGAGTCGAGGTCTGGAGTCGGGGTCTGGAGTCGGGGTCTGGATTCAGTTTAAGGAGTCGGGGTACGGATTCTGTCTCCAGTGTCGGGATCTGGAGTAAGGGTCTGGAGGAGTCGGAGTCTGGAGCCGGGATCCGGTGTCCTTTCTGGATGAGTCGAGCTCTGGTGTCGGGGCCTGGAGTCGGGGTTTAGGTTTGGCATCTGGAGTCGGGGTCTGGAGTCTGGGTCTGGAATCAGGGTCTGGATTCAGGGTCTGGAGTCGTGGACTGGAGTCGGGGTCTGGAGTCAGAGTCTGGAGGAGTCGGGGTCTGGAGTTGTGGTCTGGAGTCGATGTCTGGAGTCGCGGTCTGGAGTCGGCGTCTGTAGGTGGGGTCTGGAGTCAGGGTCTGGATTCGGGGTCTGGAATCGGGGACTGGAGTCGGGGTCTGGAGTCAAGGTCTGGAGTCGGTGTCTGGAGTCGGGGTCTGGATTCTGTGTAAGGAGTTGGGGTCCGGAGTCGGGCTTTGGTGTCGGGCTCTAGATTAAGGGTCTGGAGGAGTCGCGGTTTGGATCCGGTAGCCGGTGTCCCGGTCTGGATGAGTCGAGCTCTGGTGTCGGGGCCTGGAGTCGGGGTCTAGGGTTGGCATCTGGAGTCGGGGTCTGGAGTCGGGGTCTGGAGTCAGGGTATGGATTCAGGGTCTGGAGTCGGAATCTGGAGGAGTCGGGGTCTGGAGTCGGGATCTGAAGTTGGGGTCTGGAGTCGATGTCTAGTGTCGCGGTCTGGAGTCGGCGTCTGGAGGCGGGGTCTGGAGTCAGGGTCTGGATTCGGGGTCTGGAGTCAGGGACTGGAGTCGGGGTCTGGAGTCGAGGTCTGGAGTCTGGGTCTGGAGTCGGGGTCTGGATTCCGTGTAAGGACTTGGGGTCCAGAGTTGGGCTCCGGTGTCGGGCTCTGGATTAAGGGTCTGGAGGAGTCGGGGTCTGGAGCCGGGATCCGGCATCAGTTCTGGATGAGTCAACCTCCGGTGTCGTGGTCTGGAGTCAGGGTCTAAAGTTGACATCTGGAGTCGGGATCTGGAGTCGGGATCTGGAGTTGGGGTCTGGAGTCGATGTCTGGTGTCATGATCTGGAGTCGGCGTCTGGAGGCGGGATCTGGAGTCAGGGTCTGGATTCGGGGTCTGGAGTCGGGGTCTGGAGTCAGAGTCTGGAGGAGTCGGGATCTGGAGTTGGGGTCTGGGTCGAGGTCTGGAGTCATGTTCTGGAGTCGGGGTCTGGATTCCATGTAAGGAGTCGGGGTCCGGAGTCAGGCTCCGCAGTTGGGCTCTGGATTAAGGTTCTGGAGGAGTTGGGGTCTGGAGCCGGGATCCGGTGTCCATTCTGGATGAGTCAACCTCTGGTGTCGTGTTCTGGAGTCGGGTTCTAGAGTTGGCATCTGGAGTCGGGGTCTGGAGTCGGGGCTGGAGGAGTCGGATTCTGGAGCCGAGTTCTGGAGTCGGGGTCTGGCGTCGGAGTCTGGAGTCACGGTCTGGAGTCGGGGTCTGGAGTCATGGTCTGGAGCGTCGACGTCTGGAGTTGGGATCTGGAGCCAGGGTCTGGATTCGGGGTCTGCATTCGTGGACTGGAGTTGGAGTCTGGAGTCAGAATCTGGAGGAGTCGGGGTCTGGTGTCGTGGTCTGTAGTCGGGGTCTGGATTCGGTGTAAGCAGTCGGGTTCTGGAGTCAGGGTATGGACTCGGGGTCTGGAGTCGCTGTCCAGTGTATGGCTCCAGACTCGGGCTCTGGAGTCAGGGTCTGGAGGAGTCGGGTTCTGGAGCTGGGATCCGGTGTCCGGGTCTGGATGAGTCGAGCTCTGGTCTCGGAGCCTGGAGTCGGGGTCTAGCGTTGGCATTTGGAGTCGGGGTCTGGAGTCAGGGACTGGAGTCGGGGTCTGGTGTCGGAGTCTGGAGGAGTCGGGGTCTGGTGTTGGGGTCTGGAGTTGGGGTCTGGATTCAGGGTCTGGAGTCGGGTTCTGGAGTCGTGGTCTGAAGTCAGGGTCTGGATTCGGAGTAAGGAGTCCAGGCCGGGAGTCAGGGCCTGGAGTCAGGGTCTGGACTCGGACTCTGGAGTCGGTGTCCGGAGTCGGGCTCAGGAGTCGGGCTCTGGAGTCAGGGTCTGGAGGAGTGAGTGTCTGGAGGGGTCGGGGTCTGGAGCCGGGATCCGGTGGCCGGGTCTGGATGAGTTGAGCTCTGGTGTCGCGGTCTGGAGTGGGGGTCTAGAGTTGGCATCTGGAGTCGGGGTCTGGAGTCGGTGTCTAGAGGAGTCGAGGTCTGGTGTCAGGGTCTGGAGTCGATGTCTCGAGTCGCAGTCTGGAGTCGGTGTCTGGAGGCGGGGTCTGGAGTCGGTGTCTGGATTCTGTGACTGGAGTCGGGATCCGGCATCGGATTCTGGCGTTGGGGTCAGGAGTCATGGTCTGGAGCAGTCGGTGTCTGGAGTCAGGGACTGCAGTCTGAGTCTGGAGTTGGAGTCTAGAGCCGGGGTCTGGCGTCGGGGTCTGGAGTCAGCGTCCAAATTCGTGGTCCAGAGTCGGGGTCTGTAAGAGTTGAGGTCTGGTGTCGGGGTCTGGAGTCTCGGTCTGTAGTCGGGGTATGGAATCTGCGTCTAGAGTCTGGGTCTTGAAGTGTCGAGGTCTGGTGTCAGGGTCTGCGGTGGGGGAATGAAGTCGTGGTCTGGAGCAGTCGGGGTCTGGAGTCAGGGACTGGAGTCTGAGTCTGGAGTTGGAGTCTAGAGCCGGGGTCTGGCGTCGGGGTCTGGATTCGGCATCCAAATTCATGGTCCGGAGTCGGGGTCTGTAAGAGTCGAGGTCTGGTGTCAGGGTCTGGAGTCTCGGTCTGTAGTTGGGGTATGGAATCCGCTTCTAGAGTCTGGGTCTTGAAGTGTCGAGGTCTGGTGTCAGGGTCTGCAGTGGGGGAATGAAGTCAGGGTCTGGAGACGGGGTCTGGAGATAGGGTCTGGAGGAGTCGGTGTCAGCAGTTGGTGTCTGGAGTCGGGATCTGGAGTGGGGGCCTGGAGGATTCGCTGTCTGGAGTCGGGGTCCGCAGCTGAGGTCTGGAGTCAGGGTCTGTCATTTTGGTCTGGCGTTGGGGTCTGTTGTCTGGTCGGGAGGAGTCGGCATCTGGAGTCAGGATCTGGAGTCAGGGTCTGGATTTGTGGTCTGGAGTTGGGGACTGGAGTCGGGGTCTGGAGTCGGAGTCTGGAGGAGTCGGGGTCTGGAGTCGGGGTCTGGAGTTGGGGACTGGATTCAGAGTCTGGAGTCGTGGTCTGGAGTCGGGATCTGAAGTCAGGGTCTGGATTCGGAGTAAGGAGTCAGGGTCTGGAGTCAGGGTCTGGACTCGGGATCTGGAGGAGTCAGGGTCTGGAGGAGTTGGGGTCTGGAGCCGGGATCCGGCATCTGTTCTGGATGAGTCAACCTCCGGTGTCGTGGTCTGGAGTCAGGGTCTAAAGTTGACATCTGGAGTCGGGGTCTGGAGTCGGGATCTGGAGTTGGGGTCTGGAGTCGATGTCTGGTGTCGCGATCTGGAGTCGGCGTCTGGAGGCGGGATCTGGAGCCAGGGTCTGGATTCGGGGTCTGGAGTCGAGGACTGGAGTCAGGGTCTGGAGTCAGAGTCTGGAGGAGTCGGGATCTGGAGTCGGGGTCTGGGTCGAGGTCTGGAGTCGTGTTGTGGAGTCGGGGTCTGGATTCTGTGTAAGGAGTCGGGGTCCGGAGTCGGGCTCCGCAGTCGGGCTCTGGATTAAGGGTCTGGAGGAGTCGGGGTCTGGAGCCGGGATCCGGTGTCCATTCTGGATGAGTCGACCTCTGGTGTCGTGGTCTGGAGTCGGGTTCTAGAGTTGGCATCTGGAGTCGGGGCTGGAGGAGTCGGATTCTGGAGCCGAGTTCTGGAGCTGTGGTCTGGCGTCGGAGTCTGGAGTCACGGTCTGGAGTCGGGGTCTGGAGTCATGGTCTGGAGCGTCGGCGTCTGGAGTTGGGATCTGGAGCCAGGGTCTGGATTCGGGGTCTGGAGTCGGGGTCTGGAGTTGGAGTCTGGAGTCGGAGTCTGGAGGAGTCGGGGTCTGGTGTCGTGGTCTGTAGTCGGTGTCTGGATTCGGTGTAAGCAGTCGGGTTCTGGAGTCAGGGTATGGACTCGGGGTCTGGAGTCACTGTCCAGTGTATGGCTCCAGACTCGGGCTCTGGAGTCAGGGTCTGGAGGAGTCGGGTTCTGGAGCTGGGATCCGGTGTCCGGGTCTGGATGAGTCGAGCTCTGGTCTCGGAGCCTGGAGTCGGGGTCTAGGGTTGGCATCTGGAGTCGGGGTCTGGAGTCGGGGACTGGAGTCGGGGTCTGGTGTCGGAGTCTGGAGGAGTCGGGGTCTGGTGTTGGGGTCTGGAGTCGGAGTAAGGAGTCCGGGCCTGGAGTCAGGGCCTGGAGTCAGGGTCTGGACTTGGACTCTGGAGTCAGTGTCCGGAGTCAGGCTCTGGAGTCAGAGTCTGGAGGAGTCAGGGTCTGGAGGGGTCGGGGTCTGGAGCCGGGATCCGGTGGCCGGGTCTGGATGAGTCGAGCTCTGGTGTCGCGGTCTGGAGTGGGGGTCTAGAGTTGGCATCTGGAGTCGGGGTCTGGAGTCGGTGTCTGGAGGAGTCGAGGTCTGGTGTCAGGGTCTGGAGTCGATGTCTCGAGTCGCAGTCTGGAGTCGGTGTCTGGAGGCGGGGTCTGGAGTCGGGGTCTGGATTCTGTGACTGGAGTCGGGATCCGGCATTGGATTCTGGCGTTGGGGTCAGGAGTCGTGGTCTGGAGCAGTCGGGGTCTGGAGTCAGGGACTGGAGTCTGAGTCTGGATTTGGAGTCTAGAGGTCTGGCGTCGGGGTCTGGAGTTGGTGTCCAAATTCGTGGTCCGGAGTCGGGGTCTGTAAGAGTCGAGGTCTGGTGTCGGGGTCTGGAGTCTCGGTCTGTAGTCGGGGTATGGAATCCGTGTCTAGAGTCTGGGTCTTGAAGTGTCGAGGTCTGGTGTCAGGGTCTGCGGTGGGGGAATGAAGTCGGGGTCTGGAGACAGGGTCTGGAGATGGGGTCTGGAGGAGTCGGTGTCAGCAGTTGGTGTCTGGAGTCGGGATCTGGAGTGGGGGCCTGGAGGATTCGCTGTCTGGAGTCGGGGTCCGCAGCTGAGGTCTGGAGTCAGGGTCTGTCATTTTGGTCTGGCGTTGGGGTATGTTGTCTGGTCGGGAGGAGTCGGCGTCTGGAGTCGGGATCTGGAGTCAGGGTCTGTATTTGTGGTCTGGAGTAGGGGACTGGAGTTTGGGTCTGGAGTCGGAGTCTGGAGGAGTCGGGGTCTGGGTCGAGGTCTGGAGTCAGGTTCTGGAGTCGGGGTCTGGAGTCGGGGACTGGATTCAGGGTCTGGAGTCATGGCCTGGAGTCGGGATCTGCAGTTGGGGTCTGGAGTCGATGTCTAGTGTCGCGGTCTGGAGTCAGCGTCTGGAGGCGGGGTCTGGAGTCAGGGTCTGGATTCGGGGTCTGGAGTCGGGGACTGGAGTCGGGGTCTGGAATCAGAGTCTGGAGGAGTTGGGGTCTGGAGTCGGGGTCTGGAGTCTGGGTCTGGAGTCGGGGTCTGGATTCCGTGTAAGGACTCGGGGTCCGGAGTTGGGCTCCGGTGTCGGGCTCCGGTGTTGGGCTCTGGATTAAGGGTCTGGAGGAGTCAGGGTCTGGAGCCGGGATCCAGCATCTGTTCTGGATGAGTCGACCTCCAGTGTCGTGGTCTGGAGTCCGGGGCTAAAGTTGACATCTGGAGTCGGGGTCTGGGGTTGGAATCTGGAGTTGGGGTCTGGAGTCGATGTCTGGTGTCGCGATCTGGAGTCGGCGTCTGGAGGCAGGATCTGGAGTCAGGGTCTGGATTCAGGGTCTGGAGTCGGGGACAGGAGTCGGGGTCTGGAGTCAGAGTCTGGAGGAGTCGGGGTCTGGAGTCGGGGTCTGGGTCGAGGTCTGGAGTCGGGTTCTGGAGTCGGGGTCTGGATTCCATGTAAGGATTCAGGGTCCGGAGTCAGGCTCCACAGTCGGGCTCTGAATTAAGGGTCTGGAGGAGTTGGGGTCTGGAGCCGGGATCCGGTGTCCATTCTGGATGAGTTGACCTCTGGTGTCGTCGTCTGGAGTCGGGGTCTGGAGTCAGGGACTGGATTCAGGGTCTGGAGTCGGGGTCTGGAGTTGGGGACTGGAGTTGGAGTCTGGAGTCGGAGTCTGGAGGAGTCGGGGTCTGGAGTTGTGGTCTGTAGTCGGGGTCTGGATTCAGAGTAAGGAGTCAGGGTCTGGAGTCAGGATCTGGAGTCAGGGTCTGGATTCAGGGTCTGGATTCGGGGACTGGAGTTGGAGTCTGGAGTCGGAGTCTGGAGGAGTCAGGGTCTGGAGTTGTGGTCTGTAGTCGGGGTCTGGATTCGGAGTAAGGAGTCAGGGTCTGGACTCAGTGTCTGGAGTCGCTGACGGAGTATGGCTCCAGAGTCGGGCTCTGGAGTCAGTGTCTGGAGGAGTTGGGGTCTGGAGCCGGGATCAGGTGTCCGGGTCTGGATGAGTCGAGCTCTGGTGTCGGGGCCTAGAGTTGGGGTCTACGGTTGCCATCTGGAGTTGGGGTCTGGAGTCGGGGTCTGGAGTCATTGTCTGGATTCGGAGTCTGGAGTCGGGGACTGGAGTCATGGTCTGGAGTCGAGGTCTGGAGTCGGGGTCTGGAGTCGGGGTCTGGAGTCAGGGTCTGGAGTCGGGGTCTGGAGTCGGGGTCTGAAGTCAGGGTCTGGATTCGGAGTAAGGAGTCGGGGTCTGAAGTCAGGGTCTGGATTCGGAGTAAGGAGTCGGGGTCTGGAGTCAGGGTCTGGACTTGGGGTCTGGAGTCGGTGTCCAGAGTCAGGCTCAGGAGTCGGGCTCTGGAGTCAGGGTCTGGAGGAGTCAGGGTCTGGAGGAGTCGGGGTCTGGAGCTGGGATCGGGTGTCCGGGTCTGGATGAGTCGAGCTCTGGTGTCGCGGTCTGGAGTCGGGGTCTAGAGTTGGCATCTGGAGTCGGGGTCTGGAGTTGGTGTCTGGAGGAGTCGAGGTCTGGTGTCAGGGTCTGGAGTTGATGTCTGTAGTCATGGTCTGGAGTCGGCGTCTGGAGGCGGGGTCTGGAGGCGGTGTGTGGAGTCGGGGTCTGGAGACGGGGTCTGGAGTCAGGTTTATGAGGAGTCGTGGCCTGGAGTCGGGGTCTGGAATCGGGGTCTGGTTGCGGGTTCTGGTGTCGGGGTCTGGAGTTGGAGTCTGGAGTCGGTGCCTGGAGTCGGTGTCTGAAGTCGGGATCTGGCGTCGGGTTCTGGCATCGGGGTCTGGAGCAGTCAGAGTCTGGAGTCAGGGACTGGAGTCGGAGTTTTCAGTTGGGGTCTAGAGCCAGGGTCTGGAGTCGGGGTCCAAATTCGTGGTCTGGAGTCTGGGTCTCTAAGAGTCGAGGTCTGGTGTCGGGGTCTGTAGTCTCGGTCTGTAGTCGGGGTCTGGAATCCTGGTCTAGAGTCGGGGTTTGGAAGAGTCAAGGTCTGGTGTCAGGGTCTGCGGTCGGGGTATGAAGTCGGGGTCTGGAGACGAGGTCTGGAGATGGGGTCTGGAGGAGTCGTTGTCAGCAGTCGGTGTCTGGAGTCGGGATCTGGAGTGGGGGCATGGAGGATTCGCTGTCTGGAGTCGGGGTCCACAGCCGAGGTCTGGAGTCAGGGTCTGGCGTTTTGGTCTGGAGTTGGGGTCTGGAGTCGGGGTCTGGAGTCAAGGTCTGTGCTCGGGGTATGGAATCAGGGTCTGGAGTCAGGACTGGAGGACTTGGGTTCTGGATTCGGGTTCTGGAGTCGAGTTCTGGAGTAAGTGTCTGGAAGATTCGGGGCCTGTAGTCGGGGTCTGGAGTCGGGTCGGGAGGAGTCGGCGTCTGGAGTCGGGATCTGGAGTCAGGGTCTGGATTTGTGGTCTGGAGTCGGGGACTGGAGTCGGGGTCTGGAGTTGGGGTCTGGAGGAGTCGGGGTCTGGAGTCGGGGTCTGGATTTGGGTTCTGGCGTTGGGTTCTGGAGTCGGGGTCTGGAGTCGGGGTCTGGATTCGGAGGAAGGAGTCGGGGTGTGGAGTCTGGGTCTGGACTCGGGGTCTGGAGTCGGTGTCCGGAGTCAGGCTCCGGAGTCGGGCTCTGGAGTAAGGGTCTGGAGGAGTTGGGGTCTGCAGCTGGGATCCGGTGTCCGGGTCTGGATGAGTCGACCTCTGGTATCAGGGTCTGGAGTTGGCGTCTGGAGTTGGCATCTGGAGTCGGGGTCTGGAGTCGGTATCTGGAGGAGTCGAGGTCTGGTGTCGGTGTCTGGAGTTGATGTCTGGAGTCGCGGTCTGGAGTCGGCGTCTGGTGGCAGGGTCTGGAGGCGGTGTGTGGAGTCTCGGTCTGGAGTCGGTGTCTGGATTCAGGGTCTGGTGTCGGGATCTGGAAGAGTCAAGGTCTGGAGTCAGGGTCTGGAGTCAGGGTCTGGAGGAGTCAGCGTTTGGAGGAGTCGGGGTCTGGAGCCGGGGTCAGGAGTCGATGTCTGGAGTCGGCGTCTGGAGGAGTTGGGTTCTGGTGTCGGGGTCTGATGTCGGGGTCTGGAGATGGGGTCTGTTTTCGGGGTCTGTAGTCATGGTCTGGGGTCAGGATCTGGCATCGGGTTCAGGATTTGGTGTCTGGAGGAGTCAGCGTCTGGTGGAGTCGGAGTCTGGAGCCGGAGTCTGGAGTCGGGGTCTGGAGTCAGGGTCTGGAGTCGGGCTCATGTGTCGGGGTCTGCAGTCGGGGTGTGGAAGGGTCAGTGTCAGCAGGCGGTGTCTGGAGTCGGGGTCTGGAGTTGGGCCCTGGAGTTGGCGTTTGGAGTCAGGGTCAGGAGTGGGGGTCTTGTGGAGTCAGGGTCTGGAGTGGCGGTCTGGACTCGGGGTCTGAAGTTGGGGTCTGGAGGAGTCAGCGTCTGGATTCGGGATCTGTAGTCGGTGTATGGAGGTGTCGGGGACTGGAGTTGGAGACTCTAGTCGGGGTCTGGAGTCGGAGTCTGGAATTGGGGTCAGGAGCCGGGGTCTGGAGACGGGGCCTGGAGCCGGGGTCATGAGTTGGGGACTTGAGTCGGGGTCTGCAGTCGGGGTCTGGAGTCGGGATCTGGCCTTGGGTTCTGGCGTCGGGGTCTGGAGTCGCGCTCTGGAGTCAGCGTCTGGATTCGGGATCTGTAGTCGGTGTATGGAGGTGTCGGGGACTGGAGTCGGGGAATCTAGTCGGGGTCTGGAGTCAGAGTCTGGAGGAGTCGGGGACTGTAGCCGGGGTCTGGTGTCGGGGTCTGGTGTCGGTGTCTGGAGTCGGGGTATGAAGTCGGGGTCTGGACTCGGGATCTGGAGAGGGTGCCTGGAGGATTCGTTGTGTGGAGTCGGGGTCCGCAGCCGAGGTCTGGAGTCGGGGTCTGGCGTTTTGATCTGGCGTAGGCGTCTGGAGTCGGGTCAGGAGGATTCAGCGTCTGGAGTCGGGATCTCGAGTGAGGATCTGGATTTGTGGTCTGGAGTCGGGGACTGGAGGAGTCGGGGTCTGGAGTCGGGGTCTGGAGTCGGGGTCTGGATTCAGGGTCCGGAGTCTGGGTCTGAAGTCAGGTTCTGGAGGAGTCAGGGTCAGCAGGAGTCGGGGACTGGAGACGGGATCCGGTGTCCGGGTCTGGATGAGTCGAGCTCTGGTGTCGCGGTCTGGAGTTGGGGTCTAGAGTTGGCATCTGGAGTCGGGGTCTGGAGTCGGGGCTGGAGGAGTCGGGTTCTGGAGTCGGGTTCTGGAGTCGGGTTCTGGAGTCTGG
The DNA here is from genome assembly GCF_964194155.1 of Cetorhinus maximus. Taxonomy (NCBI): domain Eukaryota; kingdom Metazoa; phylum Chordata; class Chondrichthyes; order Lamniformes; family Cetorhinidae; genus Cetorhinus; species Cetorhinus maximus. Next base: position 25,870,344 of record NC_135889.1, read on the forward strand.
GTCTGGAAGAGATGGGGTCTGCAGTCAGAGTCTGGTGTCGCGGTCTGGAGTCGGGGTCTGGAGGCGTGGTCTGGAGGATTCGGCGTCTGGAGTCGGGATCTGGAGTCAGTGTCTGGATTCCGTGTCTGGAGTCGGGGCCTGGAGTTGGAGTCTGGAGTCAGAGTCTGGAGGAGTTGGGGTCTGGAGTCGTGGTCTGTAGTCGGTGTCTGGATTCAGAGTAAGGAGTCAGGGTCTGAAGTCAGGGTCTGGACTCGGGGTCTGGAGTCGCTGTCCGGAGTCGGGCTCCAGAGTCGGGCTCTGGAGTCAGGGTCTGGAGTAGTCGGGGTCTGGAGCCGGGATCCAGTGTCCGGGTCTGGATGAGTCGAGCTCTGGTGTCGGGGCCTGGAGTCGGGGTCTAGGGTTGGCAACTGGAGTCGGGGTCTGGAGTCAGGGTCTGGAGTCAGGGTCTGGAGTTGGGGACTGGAGTCAGAGCCTGGAGACGGAGTCTGGAGTCGGAGTCTGGCGGAGTCGGGTTCTGGAGTCGGGGTCTGGAGTCGGGGTCTGGATTCAGGGTCTGGAGTCGGGGTCCGGAGTCGGGGTCTGAAGTCAGGGTCTGAAGTCAGGGTCTGGATTCGGAGTAAGGAGACACAGTCTGGAGTCAGGGTCTGGAGTCAGGGTCTGGAGTCAGGGTCTGGACTCGGGGTCTGGAGTCGGTGTCCGGAGTCGGGCTCAGGAGTCGGGCTCTGGAGGAGTCAGGGTCTGGAGGAGTCGGGTTCTGGAGCCGGGAACCAGTGTCTGGGTCTGGATGAGTCGAGCTCTGGTGTCGCGGTCTGGAGTTGGGGTCTAGAGTTGGCATCTGGAGTCGCGGTCTGGAGTCAGTGTCTGGAGGATTCGAGGTCTGGTGTCAGGGTCTGGAGTCGATGTCTGGAGTCGGTGTCTGGAGGATTCGAGGTCTGGTGTCAGGGTCTGGAGTCGATGTCTGGAGTCGCGGTGTGGAGTCGGCGTCTGGAGGCGGGGTCTGGAGTCGGGTTTTTGAGGAGCCGTGGCCTGGAGTTGGGGTCTGGAATTGGGGTCTCCTGGCGGGTTCTGGTGTCAGGCCTGGAGTTGGAGTCTGGAGTCTGTGTCTGGAGTCGGCATCTGGAGTCGGGATCTGGAGTCAGGGTCTGGATTTGTTGTCTGGAGTCGGGGACTGGAGTCGGGGACTGGAGTCGGGGTCTGGAGTCGGTGTCTGGAGGAGTCGGAGTCTGGAGTCAGGGTCTGGAGTCGAGTTCAGGCATCGGGTTCTGGACTCAGGGTCTGGAGTCGGGGTCTGGATTCGGAGGAAGGAGTCGGGGTGCGGAGTCTGGGTCTGGACTCGGGGTCTGGAGTCGGTGTCCGGAGTCGGGCTCCGGAGTCGGGCTCTGGAATAAGGGTCTGGAGGAGTCGGGGTCTGGATCCGGGATCCGGTGTCCGGGTCTGGATGAGTCGACCTCTGGTGTCAGGGTCTGGAGTCAGAGTCTAGAGTTGGCATCTGGAGTCGGGGTCTTGAGTCGGTATCTGGAGGAGTCGAGGTCTGGTGTCGGTGTCTGGAGTCGATGTCTGGAGTCGCGGTCTGGAGTCGGCGTCTGGTGGTGGGGTCTGGTGGCGGGGTCTGGAGGCGGTGTGTGGAGTCGGGGTCTGGAGTTGGGGTCTGGAGACAGGGTCTGGAGTTGGGTTCTGGAGGAGTCGTGGACTGGAGTCGGGGCCTGGAATTGGGGTCTGGAGTCGGGGTCTGGAGTCGGGGTCTGGAGGAGTTGGGGTCTGGAGTCGGGGTCTGGAGATGGGGTCTGGAGTTGGGGTCTGGAGTAGGTATCTGACATCGGGGTCTGGTGTCGGGGTCTGTTGTCGGGGCCTGGAGCGGCACCTGGAGTCAGGGGCTGGGGTGGGGGCCGGCAAAATTCGGTGTCTGGAGTCAGAATCCAGAGCCAGGGACTGGCATCGGGGTCAGCAGTCATTGTCTGGAGGAGTTTGTGCCTTGGAGAGTCGGGGTTTGGAGTCGGGGTGTGGCGTTGGGGTCTGGAGTTGGGGCTGGAGGACTCTGTTTCTGCAGTCGGGCTCTAGAGTCGGGACCTGGAGGAGTCAGGGTCTGGATTTGGGGTCTGGAGTCGGGGACTGGAGTCGTGGTCTGTGGTCAGAGACTGGAAGTGTCGGGGTCAGGAGTCGGGATCCAGCGTCGGGGTCAGGAGTCGGTGTCTGGAGGAATCGGCATCTGGTGGAGTCAGGGTATGGATCCGGGGTCTGGAGTCGGAGTCTGGAGTCGGGGTCTGGAGGAGTAGGTGTTAGCAGTTGGTGTCCGGAGTCGGGCTCTGGAGTCAGGGTCTGGAGGAGTCGGGGATGGAGCCAGGATCCGGTGTCCGGATCTGGATGAGACGAGCTCTGGTGTCACGGTCTGGAGTCGGGGTCTAGAGTTGGCATCTGGAGTCGGGGTCTGGAGTCGGTGTCTGGAGGAGACGAGGTCTGGTGTCAGGGTCTGGAGTCGATGTCTGGAGTCGCCGTCTGGAGTTGGCGTCTGGAGGCAGGGTCTGTAGGCGGTGTGTGGAGTCGGGGTGTGGAGACGGGTTCTGGAGTTGGGTTTTTGAGGAGTCGTGGCCTTGAGTCAGGTTCTGGAATCGGGGTCTGGTGGCGGGGTCTGGTGTCAGGGTCTGGAGTCGATGTCTGGAGTCGGTGTCTGGAGTCTGTGTCTGTAGTCGGGATCCGGCATCGGATTCTGGCGTCGGGTTCAGGAGTCGGGGTCTGGAGCAGTCGGGGTCAGGAGTCAGGGACTGGAGTCGGAGTCTGGAGTTGGGTTCTAGAGCCAGGGTCTGGCGTCGGGATCTGGAGTCGGCGTCCAAATTCGTGGTCCGGAGTCGGGGTCTGTAAGAGTCAAGGTCTGGTGTCGGGGTCTGGAGTCTCGGTCTGTAGTCGGGGTCTGGAATCCGCGTCTAGAGTCTGGGTCTGGAAGAGTCGAGGTCTGGTGTCAGGGTCTGCGCTCGGGGTATGAAGTCGGGGCTGGGAGACGGGGTCTGGAGATGGGGTCTGGAGGAGTCGGTGTCAGCAGTCGGCGTCTGGAGTTGGGATCTGGAGTGGGGGCTGGAGGATTCGCTGTCTGGAGTCGGGGTCCGCAGCCGAGGTCTGGAGTCAGGGTCTGGCGTTTTGGTCTGGTGTAGGGGTCTGGAGTCGGGGTCTGGAGTCAAGGTCTGTGCTCGGGGTATGGAATCAGGGTCTGCAGTCAGGACTGGAGGAGTCGGGTTCTGGATTCGTGTTCTGGTGTTGGGGTCTGGAGTCGGGGTCTAGGGTTGGCATCTGGAGTCGGGGTCTGGAGTCGGGGTCTGGAGTCGGGGTCTAGGGTGGGCATCTGGAGTCGGGGTCTGGAGTCATGGTCTGGATTCAGGGTCTGGAGTCGGGGTCTGGTTTCAGGGTCTGGATTCAGGGTCTGGAGTCGGGGTCTGGAGTCGGGGTCTGGAATCAGGGTCTGGAATCAGGGTCTGAACTCGGGGTCTGGAGTCGGTGTCCAGGGCTCAGGAGTCGTGCTCTGGAGTCAGGGTCTGGAGGAGTCAGGGTCTGGAGGAGTCAGGGTCTGGAGGAGTCGGGGTCTGGAGCCAGGATCCGGTGTCCGGGTCTGGATTAGTCGAGCTCTGGTGTCGGGTTTGGAGTCGTGGTCTAGAGTTGGGATCTGGAGTCGGGCTCTGAAGTCGGTGTCTGGAGGAGTCGAGGTCTGGTGTCTGGGTCTGGAGTCGATGTCTGGAGTTGGCGTCTGGAGTCGGCATCTGGAGGCGAGGTCTGGACGCGGTGTGTGGAGTCGGGGTCTGGAGACGGGGTCTGGAGTTGGGGTTTTGAGGATTCGGGGTCTGGAATTGGGGTCTGGTGGCGGGTTCTGGTGTTGGGGTCAGGAGTTGGGGTCTGGAGCAGTCGGGGTCTGGAGTCAGGGACTGGAGTCGGAGGCTGGAGTTGAGATCTAGAGCCGGGGTCTGGCATCAGGGTCTGGAGTCGGCATCCATATTCGTGGTCCAGAGTCTGGGTCTCTAAGAGTCGAGGTCTGGTGTCGTGGTCTGGAGTCTTGGTCTGTAGTCGGGGTCTGGATTCTGGGTCTAGAGTCGGGGTCTGGAAGAGTCGAGGTCTGGTGTCAGGGTCTGCGGTCGGGGTATGAAGTCGGTGTCTGGAGACGAGGTCTGGAGATGGGGTCTGGAGGAGTCGGTGTCAGCAGTCGGCGTCTGGAATCGGAATCTGGAGTGGGGGCCTGGAGGATTCGCTGTCTGGAGTCGGGTTCCGCAGCCGAGGTCTGGATTCAGGGTCTGGCGTTTTGGTATGGAGTCGGGGTCTGGAGTCAAGGTCTGTGCTCAGGGTATGGAATCGGGGTCTGGAGTCAGGACTGGAGGAGTCGGGTACTGGAGTCGGGTTCTGGTGTCGGGGTCTGGAGTCGGGGTCTGGAAGAGTCGAGGCCTGTAGTCACGGTCTGGAGTCAGGCGGGGAGTAGTCAGCGTCTGGAGGTGGGATCTGGAGTCAGGGACTGGATTTGTGGTCTGGAGTCAGGGACTGGAGTCGTGGTCTGGACTCGGAGTCTGGAGGAGTCGGGGTCTGGAGTCGGGGTCTGGAGTCGAGTTCTGGCATTGGGGTCTGGATTCGTAGGAAGGAGTTGGGGTGCGGTGTCAGAGTCTGGACTCGGAGTCTGGAGTCGGTGTCCGGAGTTGGGCTCTGGAGTCGGGCTCTGGATTAAGGGTCTGGAGGAGTCGGGATCTGGAGCCGGGATCTGGATTCCGCGTCTGGATGAGTCGACCTCTGGTGTTGGGGTCTGGATTCGGGGTCTAGAGTTGGCATCTGGAGTTGGGGTCTGGAGTCAGTGTCTGGAGGAGTCGAGGTCTGGTGTCGGTGTCTGGAGTCGATGTCTGGAGTCGCGGTCTGGAGTCGGCGTCTGGTGGCGGAGTCTGGAGGCGGTGTGTGGAGTCGGTGTCTGGAGACGGGGTCTGGAGGAGTCGTGGACTGGAGTCGGGGTCTGGAGTCGGGGTCTGGAGTCGGAGTCGGGGTCTGCAGTAGGGGTCCGGAATTGGGGCCCGGAGCCGGGATCTGGCGTCGTGTTCTGGTGTCGGGGTTTGGAGTCGAGGTCTGGAGTCATGCTCTGGCATCAGCGTCTGGATTCGGGATCTTTAGTCGGTGTATGGAGGAGTCGGGGACTGGAGTTGGGGTCTGGAGTCGGAGTCTGGAGGAGTCAGGGCCTGGAGTCCGGGCCTGGGGTCGGGATCTGGCTTCTGCATCTGGCGTCGGGGTCTGGAGGCGTCGGGGTCTGGAGGAGTCGGGGTCTGGAGGAGTCGGGGTCTGGAGGAGTCATGGACTGGAGTCGTGGTCTGGTGTCGGGGTCTGGTGTCGGTGTCTGGAGTCGGGGTCTGGAGTCGGGGTCTGGAGTCGGGGTCCGGAGTCGGGGACTGGAGTCATGGTCTGGTGTCAGGGTCTGGAGCCAGTGTCTGGATTCAGAGGAAGGAGTCGGGGTGTGGAGTCTGGGTCTGGACTCCCGGTCTGGAGTCGGGGTCTGGAGTCGGGCTCCAGAGTCGGGCTCTGGAGTAAGGGTCTGGAGGAGTTGGGGTCTGATGCCGGGATCCGGTATCTGGGTCTGGATGAGTCGACCTCTGGTGTCGGTGTCTGGAGTCGGGGTTTGGAGTTGGCATCTGTTGTCGGGGTCTGGAGTCAGAGTCTGGAGGAGTCGAGGTCTGGTGTCGGTGTCTGGAGTCGATGTCTGGAGTCGGGGTCTGGAGACGGGGTCTGGAGTCAGGTTCTGGAGGAGTCGTGGACTGGAGACGGGGTCTGGAGTCAGGGTCTGGAGGAGTTGGGGTCTGGAGGAGTTGGGGTCTGGAGTAGGGGTCTGGAGACGGGGTCTGGAGTTGTGGTATGGAGTCGGGATCTGGTGTCAGGTTCTGGTGTCGGGGTCTGGTGTCGGGGCCTGGAGCGGCATCTGGAGTCAGGGTCTGGGGTGGTGGCCGGCAGTATTCGTGGTCTGGGGTCGGAGTAGGAGGAGTCGGGGTCTGGAGTCGGGGTCCGGAGTCGGGGACTGGAGTCGTGGTCTGGAGTCGGGTTCTGGAGTCGGGGTCTGGATTCTGAGGAAGAAGTCGAGGTGCAAAATCTGGGTCTGGACTCGGGGTCTGGAGTCGGTGTCCGTAGATGGGCGCCGGTGTCGGGCTCTGGAGTAAGGGTCTGGAGGAGTCGGGGTCTGGAGCCGGGATCCGGTGTCCGGGTCTGGATGAGTCGACCTCTGGTGTCGGGCTCTGGAGTCGGGGTCTAGAGTTGGCATCTGGAGTCGGGGTCTGGAGTCAATGTCTGGAGGAGTCAAGGTCTGGTGTCGGTGTCTGGAGTCGATGTCTGGAGTCGCGGTCCGGACTTGGCATCTGGTGGCGGGGTCTGGTGTCGGCGTCTGGAGTCAGGATCTGGAGTCAGAGTCTGGAGTCGGAGTCTGGAGTCGGGGTCTGGAGTCGGGGTCTGGAGTCGGGTACTGGAGTCGTGGTCTGGCGTCGGGGTCTGGAGTCATGGTCTGGATACGGAGGAAGGAGTCGGGGTGCGGAGTCTGGGTCTGGACTCGGGGTCTGGAGTCGGTGTCCGGAGTCGGGTACCGGAGTCGGGCTCTGGAGTAAGGGTCTGGAGGAGTCGGGGTCTGGAATCGGCGTCTGGAGGCGGGGTCTGGAGGCGGTGTGTGGAGTCGGGGTCTGGAGACGGGGTCTGGAGTCGGGTTTTTGAGGAATCGGGGTCTGGAATCGGGGTCTGGTGGCGGGTTCTGGTGTCGGGGTCTGGAGTCTGTGTCTGGAGTCGGGATCAGGCGTCGGGTTCTGGTGTTGGGGTCAGGAGTCGGGGTCTGGAGTAGTCGGGGTCTGGAGTCAGGGACTGGAGTCGGAGTCTGGAGTTGGGGTCTAGAGCCGGGGTCTGGCGTCGGGGTCTGGAGTCAGCGTCCAAATTCATGGTCCGGAGTCTGCGTCTCTAAGAGTCGAGGTCTGGTGTCAGGGTCTGCGGTCGGGGTATGAAGTCAGTGTCTGGAGACGAGGTCTGGAGATGGGGTCTGGAGGAGTCGGTGTCAGCAGTCGGTGTCTGGAATTGGAATCTGGAGTGGGGGCCTGGAGGATTCGCTGTCTGGAGTCGGGGTCCGCAGCCGAGGTCTGGAGTCAGGGTCTGGCGTTTTGGTCTGGAGTCAGGGTCTGGAGTCAAGGTCTGTGCTCGGGGTATGGAATCGGGGTCTGGAGTCAGGACTGGAGGAGTCGGGTTCTGGAGTCGGGGTCTCGAGTTGGGGTCAGGAGTCGGGGTCTGGAAGAGTCAGGGCCTGTAGTCGCGGTCTGGAGTCGCGGTCTGGAGTCAGGCGGGGAGTAGTCGGCGTCTGGAGTCGGGGACTGGAGTCGGGGTCTGGACTCGGAGTCTGAAGGAGTCGGGGTCTGGAGTCAGGGTCTGGAGTCGAGTTCTGGCGTCGGGGTCTGGAGTTGGGGTCTGGATTCAGAGGAAGGAGTCGGGGTGCAGAGTCAGGGTCTGGACTCGGAGTCTGGAGTCAGTGTCCGGAGTTGTGCTCTGGAGTCGCGCTCTGGAGTAAGGGTCTGGAGGAGACGGGATCTGGAGCTGGGATCCGGTGTCCGGGTCTGGATGAGTCGACCTCTGGTGTCGCGGTCTGGATTCGGGGTCTAGAGTTGGAATCTGGAGTCGGGGTCTGGAGTCGGTGTCTGGAGGAGTCGAGGTCTGGTGTCGGTGTCTGGAGTCGATGTCTGGAGTTGCGGTCTGGAGTCGGCGTCTGGTGGTGGGGTCTGGAGGTGGTGTGTGGAGTCAGTGTCTGGAGATGGGGTCTGGAGGAGTCATGGGCTGGAGTCGGCGTCTGGAATCAGGGTCCGGAGTCGGAGTCGGGGTCTGCAGTAGGGGTCCGGAATCGGGGTCCGGAGCCGGGATCTGGCGTCGTGGTCTGGTGTCGGGGTTTGGAGTCGGGGTCTGGAGTCACGCTCTGGCGTCAGCGTCTGGATTCGGGATCTTTAGTCGGTGTATGGAGGAGTCGGGGTCTGGAGTCGGAGTCTGGAGTTGGGGTCTAGAGCCGGGGTCTGGCGTCGGGGTATGGAGTCGGCGTCCAAATTCATGGTCTAGAGTCTGGGTCTCTAGTTCGAGGTATGGTGTCGGGGTTTGGAGTCTTGTTCTGTAGTCGGGGTCTGGAATCCGGGTATAGAGTCTTGGTCTGGAAGAGTCGAGGTCTGGTGTCAGGGTCTGCGATCGGGGTATGAAGTCGGTGTCTGGAGACGAGGTCTGGAGATGGGGTCTGGAGGAGTCGGTGTCAGCAGTCGGTGTCTGGAGTCGGAATCTGGAGTGGGGGCCGGGAGGATTCGCTGACTGGAGCCGGGGTCCGCAGCCGAGGTCTGGAGTCAGGGTCTGGCATTTTGGTCTGGAGTTGGGGTCTGGAGCTGGTGTCTGGAGTCAAGGTCTGTGCTCGGGGTATGGACTCAGGGTCTGGAGTCCGAGGATGGAGGAGTTGAAGTCTGGACTCGGGGTCTGGAGTTGGGGTCTGGAGTCGCGGTCTGGATTTGGAGTAAGGAGTCGGGGTCTGGAGTAAGGGTGTGGACTCGGGGTCTTGAGTCAGTGTTGGGAGTCGGGCTCCGGAGTGGGGATCTGGAGCAAGCATCTGGAGAAGTCGGGGTCTAGTGCCGGGATCCGGTGTCCGTGTCTGGATGAGTTGACCTCTAGTGTTTGGGTTTGGAGTTGGCATCTCAAGTCGGGGTCTGGTGTCGGTGTCTGGAGTCGATGTCTGGAGTCACAGTCTGGAGTCGGCGTCTGGTGGTGGCATCTGGAGGCGGTGTGTGGAGTCGGGGTCTGGAGACGGGGTCTGGAGATGGGGTCTGGAGTCGGGTTCTGGAGGAGTCATGGCCTGGAGTCGGGGTCTGGAGTTGGGGTCTGGAGACGGGTTCTGGAGTTGGGGTCTGGAGTCGGGATCTGGCGTCGGGGTCAAGAGTTGGGGTCTGGAGGAGTCGGCGTCTGGAGGTGTTGGAGTCTGGAGCTGGGGTCTGGTGTTGGGGTCTGGAGTCGGTGTCTAGAGTTGGCATCTGGAGTCTGGTTCTGGATTCAGAGTTAGGAGTCAGGGTCTGGAGTCAGGGTCAGGACTCGGGTTCTGGAGTCGGTGTCCGGAGTCGGGCTCCAGATTCGGGCTCTGGAGTCAGGGTCTGGAGGAGTCGGGGTCTGGATCCAAATCCGGTGTCCGGGTCTGTATGAGTCGAGCTCTGGTGTCGCGGTCTGGAGTCGGGTTGAAGAGCTGGCATCTGGAGTCGGGGTCTGGAGTCGGTGTCTGGAGGAGTCGAGATCTGGTGTTAGGGTCTGGAGTCGATGTCTGGAGTCGCAGTCTGGAGTCGGCGTCTGGTGACGGGGTCTGGAGTCGGGTTCTAGTGGAGTTGTGGCCTAGAGTCGGGGTCTGGGATCGGGGTCTTGAGTCGGGTTTTGGAGTCGGGGTCTGGAGTCGAAGTCTCGAGTCGGTGTCCGGACTCTGGGTCTGGAGTCGGGATCCGGCGTTGGGTTCTGATGTCGGGGTCAGGAGTCAGGGTATGGAGCATTCAGGGTCTGGAGTCAGGGACTGGAGTCAGAGTCTGGAGTCGGGGTCTGGAGTCGGGGTTTGGAGTCGGTATCCGGCGTCGGGGTCAGGAGTCGGGGTCTGGAGGAGTCGGCATCAGGAGGAGTTGGGGTATGGAGCCGGGGTCTCGAGTCGGGGTCTGGCGTCGGGGCCTGGAGTCGGCGTCCAAATTCGTGGTCCAGAGTCGGGGTCTGTAAGAGTTGAGGTCTGGTGTCAGGGTCTGGAGTCAGAGTCTAGTGTCTCAGTCTGGAGTCGAGGTCTGGATTCAGGGTCTATAGTCGGGGTCTGGAACAGTCGAGGTCTGGTGACAGGGTCTGGAGCCGGGTCATGAAGTCGGGGTCTGGAGTCGGGTTCTGGAGTCATGGTCTGGAGGAGTCAGCATCTGGAGTCAGGATCTGGAGTAAGGGTCTGGACTCAGAGTTATGAGTCGGGGTCTGGAGTCAGGGTCTGGACTCGGGGTCTGGAGTCGGGTGTCCGGAGTCAGTCTCCGGAGTCGGGCTCTGTAGTCAGGGTCTGGAGGAATCGGGGTCTGGAGTCGGAGTCTGGAGGAGTCGGGGTCTGGAGTCAGGGTCTTGAGTCGGGGTCTGGAGTCAGGGTCTGGAGTCAGGGTCTGGATTCGGAGTAAGGAGTCAGGGTCTGGATTCGGAGTAAGGAGTCTGGGTCCGGAGTCGGGCTCCGGTGTCGGAGTCTGGAGTAAGGGTCTGGAGGAGTCAGGGTCTGGAGCCGGGATCTGGTGTCCGTTCTGGAAGTGTCGACCTCTGCTGTCGGTGTCTGGTGTCAGGGTGTAGCGTTGGCATCTGGAGTCGGGGTCTGGAGTCGTGGTCTGGAGGAGTCGGCGTCTGGAGTCAGCGCCTGGACTCGGGGTCTGGAGTCGGTGTCCGGAGACGGGCTCTGGAGTCAGGGTATGGAGGAGTCGGGTTCTGGAGTCGGGGTCCGGAGTCGGGGTCGGGGGTCGGGGTCAGGAGTCGGCGTCTGGAGCAGTCGGGGTCTGGAGTCAGGGACTGGAGTTGGAGTCTGGAGTCAGGGTCCGGAGACGGGGTCTGGAGTCGGTATCCGGCGTCGGGGTCTGGAGGAGTCGGCGTCTGGAGGATCCGGGGTATGGAGCCTGGGTCGGGAATCGGGGTCTGGAGTCGGGATCTGGAGGAGTAGATGTCAGCAGTCGGTGTCCGGAGCCGGGTTCCAAATTCGTGGTCCGGAGTTGGGGTCTCTAAGGGTCGAGGTCTGGGGTCGGGGTCTGGAGTCTCGGTGTGGAGTTGGGGTCTGGATTAAGGGTCTAGAGTCGAGGTCTGGAAGAGTCGAGGTCTGGTATCAGGGTCTGGAGTCGGGTTAGGTATTCAGGGTCTGGAGAAGGGGTCTGCAGATGGGGTCTGGAGGAGTCGGTTTCAGAAGTCGGTGTCTGGAGTCAGGGTCTGGAGTCAGGATCTGGAGTCGGGGCCTCGAGTCAGGGTCTGGAGCGGGGGCCTGGAGGTTTCACTGTCTGGAATCGGGGTCCGCAGCCAGGGTCTGGAGTCAGGGTCTGGTGTCCGGGTCTGGAGTCGGGGTCTGGAGTCGGGGCTGGTGGAGTCGGGTTCTGGAGTTGGGGTCTGGGGTCAGGGTCTGGGGTCGGGGTCAGGTGCCGGGGTTTGGAAGAGTCGGGGTCCTGAGTCGAGGTCTGGAGTCGCGGTCTGGAGTCGGAGTCTGGAGTCGTGGTCTGGAGGAGTAGGCGTCTGGAGTTGGGATCTGGAGTAAGGGTCTGGATTTGAAGCCTGGAGTCGGGGACTGGAGTCAGAGTCTGGAGGAGTCGGGGTCTGGAGTCGAGGTCTGCTGACCGGGTCTGGATTCGGGATCTGGAGTAGTCGTGGCCTAGAGTCAGGGTCTGGAGTTGGGGTCTGGAGTCGGGATCCGGCGTCGGGTTCTGGCGTCGGGGTCAGGAGTCGGGGTCTGGAGCAGTCGGGGTCTGGAGTCAGGGACTGGAGTCGGAGTCTGGAGTCGGGGTCTGGAGACGGGGTCTGGAGTCAGCATCTGGCGTTGGGGTCTGGAGGAGTCCGCGTCTGGACGAGCCGAGGTATGGAGCCTAGGTCGAGAGTCACGGACTGGAGTCGGGGTCTGGAGGAGTAGGTGTCAGCAATCGGTGTCCGGAGCCGGGCTCTGGAGTGAGGGTCAGGAGTAAGGGTCTGGTGGAGTCAGGGTCTGGAGTTAGGGTCTAGAGCCGGGATCTGGCGTCGGGGTCTGGAGTCAGCGTCCAAATTCGTGGTCCGGAGTCGGGGTCTGTAAGAGTCGAGGTCCGGTGTCTGGTTCTGGAGTCTCGGTCTGGAGCCGGGGTCTGGAGTCGGGGTCTGGATTAAGGGTCTAGAGTCGGGATCTGGAAGAGTGGAGGTCTGGTGTCAGGGTCTGGAGTCGGGGTAGGAAGTCGGGGTCTGGAGTAGGGGTCTGGAGATGGGGTCTGGAGGAGTCGGTTTCAGCAGTCGGTGTCTGGAGTCGCGGTCTGGAGTCAGGATCTGGAGTCGGGGCCTGGAGTCAGGGTCTGGAGTGGGGGCATGGAGGATTCACTATCTGGAATCGGGTCCGCAGCTGGGGTCTGGAGTCAGGGTCTAGCGTCCGGGTCTGGAGTCGGGGTCTTGAGTCAAGGTCTGTGATCGGGATATGGAGTCGGGGTCTGGAGTCGGGGCTGGAGGAGTCGGGTTCTGGTGTCTGGATCTGGAGTCAGGGTCTGGGGTCAGGGTCAGGAGCCCGTGTCTGGAAGAGTCGGGGTCTGGAGTCGAGGTCTGGATTCAGGATCTGGAGTCGGGGCCTGGAGTCAGGGTCTGAAGTGGGGGCCTGGAGGATTCACTGTCTGGAATCGGGGTCCAAGGCCGGGGTCTGGAGTCAGGGTGTGGTGTCCGGGTCTGGAGTCGGGGCTGGAGGTGTCGGGTTCTGGCGTCGGGGTCTGGAGTCGACGTCCAAATTCGTGGTCCGGAGTCGGGGTCTGTAAGAGTTGAGGTCTGGTGTCGGGGTCTGGAGTCGGGGTCTGGAGTCGGGGTCTAGAGTCTCCGTCTGGAGTCGAGGTCTGGATTCAGTGTCTAGAGTTGGGGTCTGGAAGAGTCGAGTTCTGGTGACAGGGTCTGGAGTCGGGGTATGAAGTCGGGGTCTGGAGTCGGGGTCAGGAGTCGTGGTCGGAAGAGTCAGGGTCTGGAGGAGTCGGCATCTGGAGTCAGGATCTGGAGTCGGGTAAAGCAGTCGGGGTCTTGAGTCAGGGTCTGGACTCGTGGTCTCGAGTCAATGTCCAGAGTCGGGCTCCAGAGTCAGGCTCTGTAGTCAGGGTCTGGAGGTGTCGGGGTCTGGAGTCAGGGTCTGGAGTCGGAGTCTGGAGGAGTCGGCGTCTGGAGTCGGGATCTGGAGTCAGGGTTGGGATTCGGGGTCTGGAGGCGGGGACTGGAGTTGGGGTCGGGAGTCGGAGTCTGGACGAGTCGGTGTCTGGAGTCGGGGTCTGGAGTCGGGGTCTGGATTTGGAATAAGGAGTCGGGGTCTGTAGTCAGGGTCTGGGCTTGGGGTTTGGATTCGGTGTCTGGAGTCGGGCTCCAGAGCCGGGCTCCAGAGTCGGGCTCTGGAGTCAGGGTCTGGAGGAGTCGGGGTCTGGTGCCGGGATCCGGTGTCCGGGTCTGGATGAGTCGAGCTCTGGTGTTGGGGCCTGGAGTCAGGGTCTAGAGTTGGCATCTGGAGTCGGGGTCTGGAGTCAAGGTCTGGAGGAGTCAAGGTCTGGTATTGGGGTCTGGAGTCGATGTCTGGAGTCACGGTCTGGAGTCGGAGTCTGGAGGAGTGGTCTGGAGGTGGTGAGTGGAGACGGGTTCTGGAGGTGTTGTGGCCTGTAATCAGGTCTGGAGTCGGGGTCTGGCAGAGTCGGGGTCAGGCAGAGTCAGGGTCCGTAGTTGGGGTCTGGATTCACTGTCTGGAGTCGGGGTCCGGAGCCGGGACCCAGAGCCGGGTTCTGGAGTTGGGGTCTGGAGTCGGGGTCTGGAGTTGGGGTCAGGAGTTGTGGACTTGAGTCAGCATCTGGAGTCAGGGTCTGGAGTCGGTGTCTGGAGGAGTCGAGGTCTGGTGTCGGGGTCTGGGGTTGGGGTCTGGAGTCGAGGCGTGGAGTCGGGGTCTGGAGTTGGGGTCCGGAGTCGGGGTCTGGAGGAGTCGTGGACTGGAGTTGGGGTCTGGAATCGGGGTCTGGAGTCGGGTTCTGGAGACGAGGTCTACAGGAGTTGGGATCTGGTGTAGGGGTCTGGAGTCGGGTTTTAATGTCGGCATCTGGAGTCGGGCTCTGTAGTCGGTGTCTGGAGGAGTCGAGGTCTGGTGTCGGGGTCTGGAGTCGATGTCTGGAGTCGCGGTCTGGTGTCGGAGTCTGGAGGTGGGGTCTGGAGGCGGTTTGTGGAGTCGTGTTCTGGAGGAGTCGTGCAATGGAATCGGGGTCTGGAGTCGGGGTCAGGAGTCATGGCCTGGAGGAGTCGTTGTCTGGAGTCGGGATCTGGAGTCAGGGTCTGGACTCGGGGTCTGGAGTCGGTGTCCGGAGTCGGGCTCCGGTGTCGGGCTCTGGAGTAAGGGTATGGAGGAGTCGGGGTCAGGAGCCGGGATCCGGTGTACATTCTGGGTGAGTCGACCTCTGGTGTCGGGGTCTGGAGTCGGGGTCTAGAGTTGGCATCTGGAATCGGAGTCTGGAGTCGGGGTCTGGAGTCGTGGTCTGGAGGAGTCGGCGTCTGGATTCGGGATCTGGTGTCAGGGTCTGGATTCGGAGTAAGGAGTCAGGGTCTGGAGTCAGTCTCTGGACTCGGGGTCTGGAGTCGGTGTCCGGAGTTGGGCTCCGGAGTCAGGCTCTGTAGTCAGGGTCTACAGGAGTCAGGGTCTGGGGCCAGGATCCGGTGTCCCGGTTTGGATGAGTCGAGCTCTGGTGTTGCGGTCTGGTGTCGGAGTCCAGAGTTGGCATCTGGTGTCGGGGTCTGGAGTCGGTGTCTGGAGGAGTCGAGGTCTGGTGTCGGTGTCTGGAGTCGGGGTCTAGAGTTGGCATCTGGAGTCTGAGTCTGGAGTCGGGGCTGGAGGAGTTGGGGTCTGGAGTCGGGGTCTGGAGTCAGAGTCTGGAGGAGTCGGCGTCTGGAGTCGGGATCTGGAGTCAGGGTCGGGATTCGGGGTCTGGAGGCGGGGACTGGAGTTGGGGTCGGGAGTCGGAGTCTGGACGAGTCGGTGTCTGGAGTCGGCGTCTGGAGTCGGGGTCTGGATTTGGAATAAGGAGTTGGGGTCTGGAGTAGGGGTCTGGAATGGGGGTCTGGAGTTGGGGACTTGAGTCGTGGTCTGGCGTCGGGATCTGGAGTCGGCATCCAAAGTCGTGGTCCAAAGTCGGGGTCCGGAGTTGGGGTCTTTAAGGGTCGAGGTCTGGTGTCGGGTTCTGGTGTTGGGGTCTGGAGTCAGGGTCAGGATTCGGGTCAAGAGTCGGGGTCTGTGGTCGAGGTTTGTGTTCGGGGTCTGGAGTCGGGGTCTGGAGTCGCATTCCAAATTTGTGGCCATGAGTCAGGCTCTGTAAGAGTTGAGGTCTGGTGTCGAGGTCTGGAGTCGGGGTCTGGAATCTCGGTCTGGAGTCAGGGTCTGGATTTGGGGTCTGGAGTCAGGGTCTGCAAGATTCGAGGTCTGGAGTTGAGGTCTGTGGTCGGGGTCTGGAGTCGGGGTCTGAGTCGCGTTCCAAATTCGTGGCCCGGAGTCGGAGTCTGTAAGAGTCGATGTCTGGATTCGGGGCCTGGAGGATTCGATGTCTGGAGTCGGGGTCCGCAGCCGAGGTCTGAGGTCAGGGTCTGACGTTCAGGCCTGGAGTTGGGGTCTGGAGTCAAGGTTTGTGCTCGGGGTATGGAATCGGGGTCTGGAGTCCGGACTGGAGGAGTCGGGTTCTGGAGTCGGGTTCTGGAGTCGGGTTCTGGAGTCGGGATCTGGAGTCGGGGTCTGGAGTCGGGGTCAGGAAGAGTCGGGGCCTGTAGTCGGGGTCTGGCGTTGCGGTCTGTAGTCGTGTCGGGAGGAGTTGGCGTCTGGAGTTGGGATCTGGACTTAGGGTCTGGATTTGTGGTCTGGAGTCGGGGACTGGAGTTGGGGTCTGGAGTCGGAGTCTGGAGGAGTCGGGGTCTGGACTCGGGGTCTGGAGTCGAGTTCTGGCATCGGGTTCTGGAGTCGGGGTCTGGAGTCAGGGACTGGATTCTGAGGAAGGAGTCGGGGTGTGGTCTCTGGGTCTGTACTCGGGGTCTGGAGTCGGTGTCCGGAGTTGGGCTCTGGAGTTGGGCTCTGGAGTAAGGGTCTGGAGGAGTCGGGGTCTGGAGCTGGGATCCGGTGTCCGGGCCTGGATGAGTCGACCTCTGGTGTCGGGGTCTGGTGTCGGTGTCTGGAGTCGATATCTGGAGTCGTGGTCTGGAGTCGGCGTCTGGAGGAGTCGAGGTCTGGTGTCGGTGTCTGGAGTCGATGTCTGGAGTTGCGGTCTGGAGTCGGCGTCTGGTGGTGGGGTCTGGAGGTGGTGTGTGGAGTCAGTGTCTGGAGATGGGGTCTGGAGGAGTCATGGGCTGGAGTCGGCGTCTGGAATCAGGGTCCGGAGTCGGAGTCGGGGTCTGCAGTAGGGGTCCGGAATCGGGGTCCGGAGCCGGGATCTGGCGTCGTGGTCTGGTGTCGGGGTTTGGAGTCGGGGTCTGGAGTCACGCTCTGGCGTCAGCGTCTGGATTCGGGATCTTTAGTCGGTGTATGGAGGAGTCGGGGTCTGGACTCGGGGTCTGGAGTCGAGTTCTGGCATCGGGTTCTGGAGTCGGGGTCTGGAGTCAGGGACTGGATTCTGAGGAAGGAGTCGGGGTGTGGTCTCTGGGTCTGTACTCGGGGTCTGGAGTCGGTGTCCGGAGTTGGGCTCTGGAGTTGGGCTCTGGAGTAAGGGTCTGGAGGAGTCGGGGTCTGGAGCTGGGATCCGGTGTCCGGGCCTGGATGAGTCGACCTCTGGTGTCGGGGTCTGGTGTCGGTGTCTGGAGTCGATATCTGGAGTCGTGGTCTGGAGTCGGCGTCTGGTGGCGGGGTCTGGAGGCGGTGTGTGGAGTCGGGGTCTGGAGACGGGGTCTGGAGGAGTCGTGGACTGGAGTCTGGGTCTGGAGTCGGGGTCTGGAGTCATGGACTGGAGTCGGGGCCTGGAGCGGCATCTGGAGTCAGGGTCTGGGGTGGGGGCCGGCAGGATTCAGTGTCCGGAGTTGGAATCCAGAGCCGGGGACTGGCGTTAGGGTCAGCAGTCGTCGTTTGGAGGAGTCAGCGCCTTGGGGATTCGGGGTTTGGAGTCGGGGTGTGGAGTCGGGGTCTGGAGTCGGGGCTGGAGGAGTCTATTTCTGCAGTCGGGCTCTAGAGTCGGGGCCTGGAGGAGTCAGGGTCAGGAGTCGGGGTCTGGAGTTTGGATCTGGCGTCGGGGTCTGGAGTCGCATTCCAAATTCGTGGTCCGGAGTCGGGGTCTGTAAGAGTCGAGGTCTGGTGTCGGGGTCTGGAGTCGGGGTCTGGAGTCCGGGACAGGAGTCGGGGTCAGGAGTCGGGGTCTACAGTTGGGGTCTGGAGTCGAGGTCTGAGTTCGTGGTCTGGAGTCGGAGTCTGGAATTGGGTACTGGAGGAGTCGGGTTCTCGAGTCGGGGTCTGTAGCCGGGGTCTGGAGTCCGGGTCTGGAGGAGTCGGGGTCTGGAGTCGGGGTCTAGATTCGGGGTCAGGAGTTGGTGTCTGGTGTCTGGGGACTAGAGTCAGGGTCAGGAGTCGGGGTCTGGAGTTGGGGTCTGGCGTCGGGGTCTGGAGTCGCATTCCAAATTCGTGGTCCGGAGTCGGGGTCTGTAAGAGTCGAGGTCTGGTGTCGGAGTCTGGAGTCGAGGTCTGGAGTATTGGTCTGGAGTCAGGGTCTGGATTCGGGTTCTGGAGTCGGGTTCTGGAAGAGTCAAGGTCTGGAGTCAGGGTCTGGAGTCGGGGTCTCTAGGAGTTGGGGTCTGGAGTCGGGGTCTGATGTCGGGGTATGGAGACGGGGTCTGTATTTGGGGTCTGTAGTCGGGATCTGGCATCGGGGTCTGGAGTCGGGTGTGGAGGAGTCAGCATCTGGTGGAGTCGGGGTCTGGAGTTGGGGTCTGGAGTCGGGCTCTTGTTTCGGGGTCTGCAGTCGGGGTCTGGAGGGTTCAGTGTCAGCATTCTGTGTCAGGAGTCGGGGTCTGGAGTTGGGCCCTGGAGTCGGTGTCTGGAGTCAGGGTCTGGAGTGGGGGTCTGGTGGAGTCGGGGTCTGGAGTGGCGGTCTGGAGTGGCGGTCTGAAGTCGGGGTCCAGAGTAGTCAGCGTCTGGATTCGGGATCTGTAGTCGGGGTCTGGAGATGTCGTAGTCTGGAGTCGGGGACTGGAGTCGGGGTCTGGAGTCGGAGTCGGAGTCGGGGTCTGGAGTAGGAGTCTGGAATCGGGGTCTGTATTCGGGGACTTGAGTCGTGGTCTGGCGTCGGGGTCTGGAGTCGGCATCCAAAGTCGGGGTCCAGAATCGGGGTCTTTAAGGGTCAAGGTCTGGTGTCGGGTTCTGCTGTCGGGGTCTGGAGTCAGGGTCAGGATTTGGGGTGAAGAGTCAGGGGCTGTGGTCGAGGTCTGTGGTCAGGGTCGGGAGTCAGGGTCTAGAGTCACGTTCCAAATTCGTGGCCATGAGTCAGGGTCTGTAAGAGTTGAGGTCTGGTGTTGGGGTCTGGACTCGGGGTCTGGACTCTCGGTCTGGAGTCGGGGTCTTGATTCGGGGTCTGTAGTCGGGGTCTGGAAGAGTCGAGGTTCGGAGTCGAGGTCTGTGGTCGGGGTCTGGAGTCGGGGTCTGAGTCGCGTTCCAAATTTGTGGCCCAGAGTCGGGGTCTGTAAGAGTCGATGTCTGGAATCGGGGCCTGGAGGATTCGCTGTGTGGAGTCGGGGTCCGCAGCCGAGGTCTGGAGTCAGGGTCTGGCGTTTTGGCCTGGAGTTGGGGTCTGGAGTCGGGGTCTGGACTCAAGGTCTGTGCTCGGGGTATGGAATCGGGGTCTGGAGTCAGGACTGGAGGAGTCGGGTTCTGGAGTCGGGTTCTGGAGTCGGGTTCTGGAGTCGGGGTCTGGAGTCGGGGTCTCGGGTCGGGGTCTGGAAGAGTCGAGGCCTGTAGTCGGGGTCTGGAGTTGTGTTGCGAGGAGTCAGTGTCTGGAGTCGGGATCTGGAGTCAGGGTCTGGATTTGTGGTCTGGAGTCGGGGGCTGGAGTCGGGGTCTGGAGTCAGAGTCTGGTGGAGTCGGGGTCTGGAGTCGGGGTCTGGAGTTGAGTTCTGGCGTCGGGTTCTGGAGTCGGGCTCTGGAGTAAGGGTCTGGAGGAGTCGGGGTCTTGAGCCGGGATCCAGTGTCCGGGTCTGGATGAGTCAACATCTGGTGTCGGGGTCTGGAGTCGGGGTCTAGAGTTGGCATCTGGAGTTGGGGTCTTGAGTCGGTGTCTGGAGGAGTCGAGGTCTGGTGTCGGTGTCTGGAGTCGATGTCTGGAGTTGCGGTCTGGAGTCGGCGTCTGGTGGCGCTGTCTGGAGGCGGTGTGTGGAGTCGGGGTCTGGAGACGGGGTCTGGAGTCGGGTTCTGGAGGATTCATGGATTGGAGTCGGGGTCTGGAGTCGGGGTCTGGAATCAGTGTCTGGAGTCGGGGTCTGGAGCAGTTGGGGTCTGGAATCAGGGTCTGGAGACGGGGTCTGGAGTCGGGGTCTGGAGTCGGGATCTGGCGTCGGGGTCTGGTGTCGGGATCTGTTGTCGGGGCCTGGAGTGGCATCTGGAGTCAGGGTCTGGAGTGGGGGCCGGCAGGATTCGGTGTCTGGAGTCGGAATCCAGAGCCAGGGACTGGCGTCAGAGTCAGCAGTCGTTGTCTGGAGGAGTCGGCACCTTGGGGAGTCGGGGTTTGGCGTCAGGGTGTGGAGTCGGGGTCTGGAGCCGGGGCTGGAGGAGTCTGTTTCTGCAGTTGGGCTCTAGAGTCGGGGCCTGGAGGAGTCAGGGTCTGGATTCGGGGTCTGGAGTCGGGGACTGGAGTCGTGGTGTGTAGTCGGAGTCTGGAAGTGTCGGGGTCTGGACTTGTGATCCAGCGTCGGGGTCAGGAGTCGGGGTCTGGAGGAATCGGCATCTGGAGGAGTCAGGGTATGGAGCCGGGGTCTTGAGTCAGAGTCTGGAGTCGGTGTCTGGAGGAGTAGGTGTCAGCAGTTGGTGTCCGGAGTCGGGCTCTGGATTCGGGTCTGGAGTCAGGGTCTGGTGGAGTTGGGGTCTGGAGTCGGGGTCTGGAGTTGGGGTCTAGAGTCGGGGTCTGGAGTTGGGGTTTGGCGTCTGGGTCTGGAGTCGCGTTCCAAATTCGTGGTCCGGATTTGGGGTCTGTAAGAGTCAAGGTCTGGCGTCGGGGTCTGGAGTCGGGGTCTGGAGTCGGGGTCAGGAGTCGGGGTCAGGAGTCGGGGTGTAGAGTTGGGGTCTGGAGTCGAGGTCGGTGTTCGCGGTCTGAAGTCGGAGTCTGGAATCGGGTACTGGAGGAGTCGGGTTCTCGAGTAGGGGTCTGGAGCCGGGGTCTGGGTCTGGATGAGTTGGGGTCTGGAGTCGGGGTCTAGATTCGGGGTCAGGAGTTGGTGTCTGGCGTCTGGGGACTAGAGTCAGGGTCAGGAGTCAGGGTCTGGAGTTGGGGTCTGGCGTCGGGGTCTGGAGTCGGGGTCTGGAGGAGTCAGCGTCTGGTGGTGTTGGGGTCTGGAGCTGGGGTCTGGAGTCAGGGTCTGGAGGAGTCGGGGTCTGGAGCCGGGATCCGGTGTCCGGGTTTGGATTATTCGAGCTCTGGTGTCGCGGTCTGGAGTCGGGGTCTAGAGTTGGCATCTGGAGTCGGGGTCTGGAGTCGGTGTCTGGAGGAGTCGAGGTCTGGTGTCAGGGTCTGGAGTCGATGTCTGGAGTCGCGTTCTGGAGTCGGCGATTTGAGGCGGGGTCTGGAGGCGGTGTGTGGAGTCGGGGTCTTGAGACGGGGTCTGGAGTCGGGTTTTTGAGGAGTCGGGGTCTGGAATTGGGGTCTGGTGGCGGGTTCTGTTGTTGGGGTCTGGAGTCGGAGTCTGGAGTCGGTGTCTGGAGTCTGCGTCTGGAGTCGGGATCTGGCGTCAGGTTCTGGTGTCGGGGTCATGAGTCGGGGTCTGGAGCAGTCGGGGTCTGGAGTCAGGGACTGGAGTCGGAGTCTGGAGTTGGGGTCTAGAGCCGGGGTCTGGCGTCGGGGTCTGGAGTCGTCGTCCAAATTCGTGGTCCGGAGTCTGGGTCTCTAAGAGTCGAGGTCTGGTGTCGGGGTCTGGAGTCTCAGTCTGTAGTCGGGGTCTGGAATCCGGGTCTAGAGTCGGGGTCTGGAAGAGTCGAGGTCTGGTGTCAGGGTCTGCGGTCGGGGTATGAAGTCGGGGTCTGGAGACGAGGTCTGGAGATGGGGTCCGGAGGATTCGGTGTCAGCAGTCGGTGTCTGGAGTCAGAATCTGGAGTGGGCGCCTGGAGGATTCGCTGTCTGGAGTCGGGATCAGCAGCCGAGGTCTGGAGTCAGGGTCTGGCATTTTGGTCTGGAGTTGGGGTCTGGAGTCAAGGTCTGTGCTCGGGGTATGGAATCGGGTTCTGGAGTCAGGACTGGAGGAGTCGGGTTCCGGAGTCGGGTTCTGGAGTCGGGGTCTAGGGTTGGCATCTGGAGTCGGGGTCTGGAGTCAGGGTCTGGATTCGGGGACTGGAGTCGGGGTCTGGATTCAGGGCCTGGAGTCGGGGTCTGGAGTCGGGGTCTGGACTCTGGGTCTGGAGTTAGGGTCTGGACTCGGGGTCTGGAGTCGGTGTCTGGAGTCAGGCTCAGGAGTCGGGCTCTGGAGTCAGGGTCTGGAGGAGTCAGGGTCTGGAGGAGTCGGGGTCTGGAGCTGGGATCTGGTGTCCGGGTCTGGATGAGTCAAGCTCTGGTGTCGCGGTCTGGAGTCGGGGTATAGAGTTGGCATCTAGAGTCTGGTTCTGGATTCGGTGTCTGGAGGAGTTGAGGTCTGGTGTCAGGGTCTGGAGTCGATGTCTGGAGTTGCGGTATGGAGTCGGGATCTGGAGACGGGGTCTGGAGTCGGGTTTTTGTGGAGTCGTAGCCTGGAGTTGGGGTCTGGAATCAGGGTCTGGTGGTGGGTTCTGGTGTCGGGGTCTGGAGTCGGAGTCTGGAGTTGTGGTCTGGAGGAGTCGGCGTCTGGAGTCCGGATCTGGAGTCAGGGTCTGGATTCGCGGTCTGGAGTCTGAGTCTGGAATCTGGTACTGGAGGAGTCGGGTTCTAGAGTCGGGATCTGGAGCCGGGGTCTGGAGTCCGGGTCTGGAGGAGTCGGGGTCTAGTGTCGGGTTCTGGAGTTGGTGTCTGGCGTCTGGGGACAAGAGTCAGTGTCAGGAGTCGGGGTCTGGAGTTGGGGTCTGGCGTCGGGGTCTGGAGTCGCGTTCCAAATTCATGTTCCGGAGTCGGGGTCTGTAAGAGTCGAGGTCTGGTGTTGGGGTCTGGAGTCGGGGTCCTGAGTCTCGGTCTGGAGTCGGGGTCTGGAGGAGTTGGAGTCTGGAGTCGGGGTCTGATGTTGGGGTCTGGAGATGGGGTCTGTATTCGGGGTCTGTAGTCAGGATCTGGCATCGGCGTCAGGAGTCGGGGTCTGGAGGAGTCAGCATCTGGTGGAGTCGGGGTCTGGAGCCGGGGTCTGGAGTCGGGGTCTGGAGTTGGGGTCTGGAGGGGTCAGTGTCAGCATTCGGTGTCTGGAGTCGGGGACTGGAGTTGGGCCCTGGAGTTGGCATCTGTAGTCACGGTCTGGAGTGGGGGTCTGGTGGTGTTGGGGTCTGGAGTGGTGGTCTGGATTCGCGGTCTGAAGTCAGGGTCCAGAGGAGTCAGCGTCTGGATTCGGGATCTGGAGTCGGGGTCTGGAGGTGTCGAGGTCTGGAGTCGGAGACTGGAGTCGGGGTCTGGAGACGGTGTCGGGGTCTGGAGTAGGGGTCTGGAGGTGTCGCGGTCTGGAGTCGGAGACTTGAGTCGGGGTCCGGAGACGGTGTTGGGGTCTGGAGTAGGGGTCTGGAATCGGGGTCCGGAGCCGGGGTCATGAGTCGGGGACTTGAGTCGGGTAATTGAGTCGGGGTCTGGAGTTGGGATCTGGCGACAGGGTCTGGCATCAGGGTCTGGAGTCGGTGTCTGGAGTCACGCTCTGGCATCAGCGTCTGCATTCGGGATCTGTAGTGGGTGTATGGAGGAGTCGGGGAATGGAGTCGGGGACTGGAGTCGGGGTCTGGAGTCGGAGTCTGGAGGAGTCGGGGCCTGGAGTCCGGGTCTGGAGTCGGGATCCGGCATCGGGGTCTGGCGTCGTGGTCTGGAGGAGTCGGCGTCTGGAGGAGTCAGGGACTGGAGCCGGGGCCTGGTGTCGGGGTCTGGAGAAGTCAGCGCCTGAAGTCGGGGTCTGGACTCGGGGTCTAGAGGAGTCATGTTCTGGAGTCGGGGACTGGAGTCGGGGTCTGGAGTCGGAGTCTGGAGGAGTCGGGGCCTGGAGTCCGGGTCTGGAGTCGGGATCCGGCGTCGGGGTCTGGCGTCGTGGTCTGGAGGAGTCGGCGTCTGGAGGAGTCAGGGACTGGAGCCGGGGCCTGGTGTCGGGGTCTGGAGAAGTCAGCGCCTGAAGTCGGGGTCTGGACTCGGGGTCTAGAGGAGTCATGTTCTGGAGTCGGGGACTGGAGTCGGGGTCTGGAGTCGGAGTCTGGAGGAGTCGGGGCCTGGAGTCTGGGTCTGGAGTCGGGATCCGGCGTCGGGGTCTGGTGTCGTGGTCTGGAGGAGTCGGCATCTGGAGGAGTCGGGGACTAGAGCCGGGGCCTGGTGTCGGGGTCTGGAGAAGTCAGCGCCTGAAGTCGGGGTCTGGACTCGGGGTCTAGAGGAGACATGTTCTGGAGTCGGGGACTGGAGTCGGGGTCTGGAATCGGAGTCTGGAGGAGTCGGGGCCTGGAGTCAGGATCCGGCGTCGGGTTCTGGCGTCAGGGTCTGGAGGTATCGGCATCTGGATGGAGTCAGGTTCTGGAGCCGGGTTCTGGAGTTGGGGTCTGGATTCGGGATCTGTAGTCGGTGTCTGGAGGAGTCGGGGACTGGAGTCGGAGACTGGAGTCGAGGTCTGGAGTCGGAGTCTGGAGGAGTCGTGGCCTAGACTCCGGGTCTGGAGTCGGGATCCGGCGTCGGGGTCTGGAGGTGTTGGAGTCTGGAGGAGTCGGGGACTGGAGCCGGGGCCTGGTGTCGGGATCTGGAGTCGGTGTCTGGAGTCAGGGTCTGGAGTCAGAGTCTGGAGTCACGGTCTGGAGTCAGGGACTGGAGTCATGGTCTGGCATCAGGGTCTGGAGTCAGCATCCAAAGTCGGGGTCCGGAGTCGGGGCCTTTAAGGGTCGAGGTCTGGTGTTGGGTTCTGGAGTCGGGGTCAGGAGTCGGGGTCAAGAGTCGGGGTCTGTGGTCGAGGTCTGTGGTCGAGGTCTGGAGTCGGGGTCCGGAGTCGCGTTACAAATTCGTGGTCCGGAGTCGGGGTCTGTAAGAGTCGAGGTCTGGTGTCGGAGACTGGAGTCGGGGTCTGGAGACGGTGTCGGGGTCTGGAGTAGGGGTCTGGAGGTGTCGCGGTCTGGAGTCGGAGACTTGAGTCGGGGTCCGGAGACGGTGTTGGGGTCTGGAGTAGGCGTCTGGAATTGGGGTCCGGAGCCGGGGTCTGGAGTCGGGGTCTGGAGCCGGGGTCATGAGTCGGGGACTTGAGTCGGGTAATTGAGTCGGGGTCTGGAGTCGGGATCTGGCGTCAGGGTCTGGCATCAGGGTCTGGAGTTGGTGTCTGGAGTCGCGCTCTGGCATCAGCGTCTGCATTCGGGATCTGTAGTGGGTGTATGGAGGAGTCGGGGAATGGAGTCGGGGACTGGAGTCGGGGTCTGGAGTCGGAGTCTGGAGGAGTCGGGGCCTGGAGTCCGGGTCTGGAGTCGGGATCCGGCGTCGGGGTCTGGCGTCGTGGTCTGGAGGAGTCGGCGTCTGGAGGAGTCAGGGACTGGAGCCGGGGCCTGGTGTCGGGGTCTGGAGAAGTCAGCGCCTGAAGTCGGGGTCTGGACTCGGGGTCTAGAGGAGTCATGTTCTGGAGTCGGGGACTGGAGTCGGGGTCTGGAGTCGGAGTCTGGAGGAGTCGGGGCCTGGAGTCTGGGTCTGGAGTCGGGATCCGGCGTCGGAGTCTGGCGTCGTGGTCTGGAGGAGTCGGCATCTGGAGGAGTCGGGGACTGTAGCTGGGGCCTGGTGTCGGGGTCTGGAGAAGTCAGCGCCTGAAGTCGGGGTCTGGAATCGGGGTCTAGAGGAGTCATGTTCTGGAGTCGGGGTCTGGAGTCGGGGTCTGGAGTCTGAGTAAGGGGTCGGGGTCTGGAGTCGGGTTCTGGAGTCTTTGTCTGGAGTACGGGTCTGGATTCAGGGTCTAGGTTCGGTGTCTGGATGAGTTGAGGTCTGGTCTCAGGATCTGGAGTCGGGGTATGAAGTTGGGGTCTGGAGATGGGGTCTGGAGATGGGGCCTGGAGGAGTTGGTGTCAACAGTCGGTGTCAGCAGTCGGAGTCTGGAGTCAGGATCTGGTGTCGGGTCATGAAGTCAGGGTCTGGAGTGGGGCCTGGAGGATTCGTTGTTTGGAGTCGGGGTCCGCAGCCGGGGTCTGGACTCAGGGTCTGGAGTTGTGGTCTGGAGTCAGGGTCTGGAGTCGGGGTCTGGAGTCAAGGTCCGTGGTCGGGGTCTGGAGTCAAGGTCCGTGGTCGGGGTCTGGAGTCGGGACTGGAGGAGTCGGGTTCTGGAGTCAGGGTCTGGAGTTGGGGTCAGGAGTCGGGGTCTGGATTAGCCGGGGTCTGGAGTTGGGATATGGAGTCGCGGTCTGGAGTTGTGGTCTGGACTCGGGTCCGGAGGCGTCGGCGTTTGGAGTCGGGATCTGGAGTCAGGGTCTGGATTCGGGGTCTGGAGTCGGGGACTGGAGTCAGGGTCTGGAGTCCGAGGATGGAGGAGTCAAAGTCTGGACTCGGGGTCTGGTGTCAGGGTCTGGAGTCAGGGTCTGGAGTTTTGGTCTGGAGTCGGTGTCTGGATTCAGGGTCTAGATTCGGGGTCTGGATGAGTCGGGGTATGAAGTCGGGGTCTGGAGTCGGGGTCTGGAGTCGGGGGATGGAGTCTGGGTCTGGAGTCGGGGTCTGGAGTTGGGGTCTGGAGTCGGGATCTGGAAGAGTCGGGGTCTGGAGTTGGAGTCTGGAGTCGTGGTCTGGATGTTGGGGTCTGGAGTTGGGGTCTGGAGGAGTCGGCGTCTGGAGTCGGGGTCTGGAATCGGGGTCTGGAGTCGGGGTCTGGAGTCGGTTTCTGGAGTCTGGGTCTGGCGTCGGGGTCAGGAGTCGGGTTCTGGAGCAGTCTGGGTCTGGAGTCATGGACTGGAGTCGGAGTCTGGAGTTGGGGTCTAGAGCCGGGGTCTGGCGTCGGCGTCTGGAGTCAGCGTCCAAATTCGTGGTCGAGAGACAGGGTCTGTAAGAGTCGGGTCGGGTGTCACGGTCTGGAGTCGGGGTCTGGAGTCTTGGTCTGGAGTCGGGGTCTGGATTCAGGGTCTAGATTCGGGGTCTGGTTGAGTCGAGGTCTGCTGTCAGGGTCTGGAGTCAGGGTATGAAGTCGGGGTCTGAAGACGGGGTCTGGAGATGGGGTCTGGAGGCTTCAGTGTCAGCAGTCGGTGTCAGCAGTCGGTGTCTGGAGTCGGGATCTGGAGTCGGGGCATGAAGTCAGGGTCTGGAGTGGGGGCCTGGAGGATTCGCTGTCTGGAGTCTGGGTCCGCAGCCGGGGTCTGGAGTCAGGGTCTGGCGTCATGGTCTGGAGTCGGGGTCTGGAGATGGGGTCTGGAGGCTTCAGTGTCAGCAGTCGGTGTCTGGAGTCATGGTCTGGAGTCGGGATCTGGAGTCGGGGCATGGAGTCAGCATCTGGAGTGGAGGCCTGGAGGATTCGCTGTCTGGAGTTGGGGTCTGGAGTCGGGGTCTGGAGTCAAGGTCCATGGTCGGGGTCTGGAGTTGGGACTGGAGGAGTTGGGTTCTGGAGTCGGGGTCTGGAGTCGGTGTCTGGAGTCGAGGTCAGGAGTCGGGGCCTGGAAGAGCTGGGGTCTGGAGTTGGGGTATGTAGTCGCAGTCTGGAGTCATGGTCTGGACTCGGGTCTGGTGGAGTCAGCGTCTGGAGTCGGGATCTGGAGTCAGGGTCTGGATTTGGGGTCTGGAGTCGGGGACTGGAGTCGGGGTCTGGAGTCCGAGTCTGGAGGAGTCGAAGTCTGGAATCGGGGTATGGAGTCGGGGTCTGGAGTCGGGGTATGGAGTCAGGGTTTGGATTCGGAGTAAGGAGTCGGGGTCTGGAGTCAGGGTCTGGACTCGGGGTCTCGAGTCGGTGTCCGGAGTCAGGCTCTAGAGTCGGGCTCTGGAGTAAGGGTCTGGGGGAGTCGGGGTCTGGAGCCGGGATCCGGTGTCCGGGTCTGGATGAGTCGACCTCTAGTGTCTCGGTCTGGAGTTGGCATCTCGAGTCGGAGTCTGACGTCGGTGTCTGGAGTCGATGTCTGGAGTCACGGTCTGGAGTCGGCGTCTGGTGGTGGGGTCTGGAGGCGGTGTGTGGAGTCGGGGTCTGGAGACAGGGTCTGGAGTCGGGTTCTGGAGTAGTCGTGGCCTGGAGTCGGGGTCTCGAGTCGTGGTCTGGAGGAGTTGGGGTCTGGAGTCGTGGTCTGGAGTCGGGGTCTGGAGACGGGGTCTGGAGCTGGGGTCTGGAGTTGGGATCTGGTGTCAGGGTCTGGCGTCGGTGTCAGGAGTCGGGGTCTGGAGGAGTCGGCGTCTGGAGGTGTTTGAGTCTGTAGCCGGTGTCTGGTGTCGGGGTCTGGAGTTGGGGTCTAGAGTTGGCATCTGGATTCAGGGTCTGGATTCGGCGTACAGAGTCGGGGTCTGGAGTCGGGGTCTGGAGTCAGGGTCTGGACCCGGGGTCTGGAGTCAGTGTCCGGAGTCAGGGTCCAGAGTCAGGCTCTGGAGTCAGGGTCTGGAGGAGTCGGGGTCTGGCGCCCCGATCCGGTCTCCGGGTCTGGATGAGTTGAGCTCTGGTGTCGCGGTCTGGAGTCGGGGTCAAGAGCTGGCATCTGGAGTCGGGGTCTGGAGTCGGTGTCTGGAAGAGTCGAGGTCTGGTGTTAGGGTCTGGAGTTGATGTCTGGAGTCGCGGTCTGGAGTCGGCATCTGGAAGCGGAGTCTGGAGGCAGTGTGTGGAGTCGGAGTCTGGTGTTGGGGTCTGGAGTCGACGTCCAAATTCGTGGTCCGGAGTCGGGGTCTGTAAGAGTTGAGGTCTGGTGTCGGGGTCTGGAGTCGGGGTCTGGAGTCAGGGCCTAGAGTCTCCGTCTGGAGTCGAGGTCTGGATTCAGTGTCTAGAGTTGGGGTCTGGAAGAGTCGAGTTCTGGTGACAGGGTCTGGAGTCGGGGTATGAAGTCGGGGTCTGGAGTCGGGGTCAGGAGTCGTGGTCTGGAAGAGTCAGGGTCTGGAGGAGTCGGCATCTGGAGTCAGGATCTGGAGTCGGGTAAAGCAGTCGGGGTCTTGAGTCAGGGTCTGGACTCGTGGTCTCGAGTCAATGTCCGGAGTCGGGCTCCAGAGTCGGGCTCCAGAGTCGGGCTCTGTAGTCAGGGTCTGGAGGTGTCGGGGTCTGGAGTCGGGATCCGTTGTCCCGGTTTGGATGAGTCGAGCTCTGGTGTCGCGGTCTGGAGTCGGGGGTCTAGAGTTGGCATCTGGAGTCGGGATCTGGAGTTGGTGTCTGGAGGAGTCGAGGGCTGGTGTCAGGGTCTGGAGTCGATGTCTGGAGTCTCGGTCTGGTGTCGGCATCTGGAGGCGGGGTCTGGAGGTGGTGTGTGGATTCGGGGTCTGGAGACGGGGTCTGGAGTCGTGTTCTGGAGGAGTCGTGGCCTGGAGTCGGTGTCTGGAATCAGGGTCTGGAGTCGGGTTCTGGAGTCAGGGACTGGAGTCGGAGTCTCGAGTCGGGGTCTGGAGACTGGGTTTGGAGTCGGGGTCTGGAGTTGGGGTCTGGAGTCGGGGTCTGGAAGAGTCAGGGTCTGGAGGAGTCGGCATCTGGAGTCAGGATCTGGAGTCGGGTAAAGCAGTCTGGGTCTGGAGTTGGGGTATGGAGTCACAGTCTGGAGTCATGGTCTGGACTCGGGTCTGGAGTCGTTGGCGTGTGGAGTTGGGATCTGGAGTCAGGGTCTGGATTCGGGGTCTGGAGTCGGGGACTGGAGTCAGGGTCTGGAGTCCGAGGATGGAGGAGTTGAAGTCTGGACTCGGGGTCTGGAGTTGGGGTCTGGAGTCGCGGTCTGGATTTGGAGTAAGGAGTCGGGGTCTGGAGTAAGGGTGTGGACTCGGGGTCTTGAGTCAGTGTTGGGAGTCGGGCTCCGGAGTGGGGATCTGGAGCAAGCATCTGGAGAAGTCGGGGTCTAGTGCCGGGATCCGGTGTCCGTGTCTGGATGAGTTGACCTCTAGTGTTTGGGTTTGGAGTTGGCATCTCAAGTCGGGGTCTGGTGTCGGTGTCTGGAGTCGATGTCTGGAGTCACAGTCTGGAGTCGGCGTCTGGTGGTGGCATCTGGAGGCGGTGTGTGGAGTCGGGGTCTGGAGACGGGGTCTGGAGATGGGGTCTGGAGTCGGGTTCTGGAGGAGTCATGGCCTGGAGTCGGGGTCTGGAGTTGGGGTCTGGAGACGGGTTCTGGAGTTGGGGTCTGGAGTCGGGATCTGGCGTCGGGGTCAAGAGTTGGGGTCTGGAGGAGTCGGCGTCTGGAGGTGTTGGAGTCTGGAGCTGGGGTCTGGTGTTGGGGTCTGGAGTCGGTGTCTAGAGTTGGCATCTGGAGTCTGGTTCTGGATTCAGAGTTAGGAGTCAGGGTCTGGAGTCAGGGTCAGGACTCGGGTTCTGGAGTCGGTGTCCGGAGTCGGGCTCCAGATTCGGGCTCTGGAGTCAGGGTCTGGAGGAGTCGGGGTCTGGATCCAAATCCGGTGTCCGGGTCTGTATGAGTCGAGCTCTGGTGTCGCGGTCTGGAGTCGGGTTGAAGAGCTGGCATCTGGAGTCGGGGTCTGGAGTCGGTGTCTGGAGGAGTCGAGATCTGGTGTTAGGGTCTGGAGTCGATGTCTGGAGTCAAAGTCTGGAGTCGGCGTCTTGTGGTGGCATCTGGAGGCGGTGTGTGGAGTCGGGGTCTGGAGACGGGGTCTGGAGATGGGGTCTGGAGTCGGGTTCTGGAGGAGTCATGGCCTGGAGTCGGGGTCTGGAGTTGGGGTCTGGAGACGGGTTCTGGAGTTGGGGTCTGGAGTCGGGATCTGGCGTCGGGGTCAAGAGTTGGGGTCTGGAGGAGTCGGCGTCTGGAGGTGTTGGAGTCTGGAGCTGGGGTCTGGTGTTGGGGTCTGGAGTCGGTGTCTAGAGTTGGCATCTGGAGTCTGGTTCTGGATTCAGAGTTAGGAGTCAGGGTCAGGACTCGGGTTCTGGAGTCGGTGTCCGGAGTCGGGCTCCAGATTCGGGCTCTGGAGTCAGGGTCTGGAGGAGTCGGGGTCTGGATCCAAATCCGGTGTCCGGGTCTGTATGAGTCGAGCTCTGGTGTCGCGGTCTGGAGTCGGGTTGAAGAGCTGGCATCTGGAGTCGGGGTCTGGAGTCGGTGTCTGGAGGAGTCGAGATCTGGTGTTAGGGTCTGGAGTCGATGTCTGGAGTTGCAGTCTGGAGTCGGCGTCTGGTGACGGGGTCTGGAGTCGGGTTCTAGTGGAGTTGTGGCCTAGAGTCGGGGTCTGGGATCGGGGTCTTGAGTCGGGTTTTGGAGTCGGGGTCTGGAGTCGAAGTCTCGAGTCGGTGTCCGGACTCTGGGTCTGGAGTCGGGATCCGGCGTTGGGTTCTGATGTCGGGGTCAGGAGTCAGGGTATGGAGCATTCAGGGTCTGGAGTCAGGGACTGGAGTCAGAGTCTGGAGTCGGGGTCTGGAGTCGGGGTTTGGAGTCGGTATCCGGCGTCGGGGTCAGGAGTCGGGGTCTGGAGGAGTCGGCATCAGGAGGAGTTGGGGTATGGAGCCGGGGTCTCGAGTCGGGGTCTGGCGTCGGGGCCTGGAGTCGGCGTCCAAATTCGTGGTCCAGAGTCGGGGTCTGTAAGAGTTGAGGTCTGGTGTCAGGGTCTGGAGTCAGAGTCTAGTGTCTCAGTCTGGAGTCGAGGTCTGGATTCAGGGTCTATAGTCGGGGTCTGGAACAGTCGAGGTCTGGTGACAGGGTCTGGAGCCGGGTCATGAAGTCGGGGTCTGGAGTCGGGTTCTGGAGTCATGGTCTGGAGGAGTCAGCATCTGGAGTCAGGATCTGGAGTAAGGGTCTGGACTCAGAGTTATGAGTCGGGGTCTGGAGTCAGGGTCTGGACTCGGGGTCTGGAGTCGGGTGTCCGGAGTCAGTCTCCGGAGTCGGGCTCTGTAGTCAGGGTCTGGAGGAGTCGGAGTCTGGAGGAGTCGGGGTCTGGAGTCAGGGTCTTGAGTCGGGGTCTGGAGTCAGGGTCTGGAGTCAGGGTCTGGATTCGGAGTAAGGAGTCAGGGTCTGGATTCGGAGTAAGGAGTCTGGGTCCGGAGTCGGGCTCCGGTGTCGGAGTCTGGAGTAAGGGTCTGGAGGAGTCAGGGTCTGGAGCCGGGATCTGGTGTCCGTTCTGGAAGTGTCGACCTCTGCTGTCGGTGTCTGGTGTCAGGGTGTAGCGTTGGCATCTGGAGTCGGGGTCTGGAGTCGTGGTCTGGAGGAGTCGGCGTCTGGAGTCAGCGCCTGGACTCGGGGTCTGGAGTCGGTGTCCGGAGACGGGCTCTGGAGTCAGGGTATGGAGGAGTCGGGTTCTGGAGTCGGGGTCCGGAGTCGGGGTCGGGGGTCGGGGTCAGGAGTCGGCGTCTGGAGCAGTCGGGGTCTGGAGTCAGGGACTGGAGTTGAAGTCTGGAGTCAGGGTCCGGAGACGGGGTCTGGAGTCGGTATCCGGCGTCGGGGTCTGGAGGAGTCGGCGTCTGGAGGATCCGGGGTATGGAGCCTGGGTCGGGAATCGGGGTCTGGAGTCGGGATCTGGAGGAGTAGATGTCAGCAGTCGGTGTCCAGAGCCGGGTTCCAAATTCGTGGTCCGGAGTTGGGGTCTCTAAGGGTCGAGGTCTGGGGTCGGGGTCTGGAGTCTCGGTGTGGAGTTGGGGTCTGGATTAAGGGTCTAGAGTCGAGGTCTGGAAGAGTCGAGGTCTGGTATCAGGGTCTGGAGTCGGGTTAGGTATTCAGGGTCTGGAGAAGGGGTCTGCAGATGGGGTCTGGAGGAGTCGGTTTCAGAAGTCGGTGTCTGGAGTCAGGGTCTGGAGTCAGGATCTGGAGTCGGGGCCTCGAGTCAGGGTCTGGAGCGGGGGCCTGGAGGTTTCACTGTCTGGAATCGGGGTCCGCAGCCAGGGTCTGGAGTCAGGGTCTGGTGTCCGGGTCTGGAGTCGGGGTCTGGAGTCGGGGCTGGTGGAGTCGGGTTCTGGAGTTGGGGTCTGGGGTCAGGGTCTGGGGTCGGGGTCAGGTGCCGGGGTTTGGAAGAGTCGGGGTCCTGAGTCGAGGTCTGGAGTCGCGGTCTGGAGTCGGAGTCTGGAGTCGTGGTCTGGAGGAGTAGGCGTCTGGAGTTGGGATCTGGAGTAAGGGTCTGGATTTGAAGCCTGGAGTCGGGGACTGGAGTCAGAGTCTGGAGGAGTCGGGGTCTGGAGTCGAGGTCTGCTGACCGGGTCTGGATTCGGGATCTGGAGTAGTCGTGGCCTAGAGTCAGGGTCTGGAGTTGGGGTCTGGAGTCGGGATCCGGCGTCGGGTTCTGGCGTCGGGGTCAGGAGTCGGGGTCTGGAGCAGTCGGGGTCTGGAGTCAGGGACTGGAGTCGGAGTCTGGAGTCGGGGTCTGGAGACGGGGTCTGGAGTCAGCATCTGGCGTTGGGGTCTGGAGGAGTCCGCGTCTGGACGAGCCGAGGTATGGAGCCTAGGTCGAGAGTCACGGACTGGAGTCGGGGTCTGGAGGAGTAGGTGTCAGCAATCGGTGTCCGGAGCCGGGCTCTGGAGTGAGGGTCAGGAGTAAGGGTCTGGTGGAGTCAGGGTCTGGAGTTAGGGTCTAGAGCCGGGATCTGGCGTCGGGGTCTGGAGTCAGCGTCCAAATTCGTGGTCCGGAGTCGGGGTCTGTAAGAGTCGAGGT
Source organism: Cetorhinus maximus (assembly GCF_964194155.1). Classification (NCBI taxonomy): domain Eukaryota; kingdom Metazoa; phylum Chordata; class Chondrichthyes; order Lamniformes; family Cetorhinidae; genus Cetorhinus; species Cetorhinus maximus. The sequence continues at coordinate 25,903,046 of NC_135889.1, forward strand.
CCGGTGTCGGGTTCTGGAGTCTCGGTCTGGAGCCGGGGTCTGGAGTCGGGGTCTGGATTAAGGGTCTAGAGTCGGGATCTGGAAGAGTGGAGGTCTGGTGTCAGGGTCTGGAGTCGGGGTAGGAAGTCGGGGTCTGGAGTAGGGGTCTGGAGATGGGGTCTGGAGGAGTCGGTTTCAGCAGTCGGTGTCTGGAGTCGCGGTCTGGAGTCAGGATCTGGAGTCGGGGCCTGGAGTCAGGGTCTGGAGTGGGGGCATGGAGGATTCACTATCTGGAATCGGGTCCGCAGCTGGGGTCTGGAGTCAGGGTCTAGCGTCCGGGTCTGGAGTCGGGGTCTTGAGTCAAGGTCTGTGATCAGGATATGGAGTCGGGGTCTGGAGTCGGGGCTGGAGGAGTCGGGTTCTGGTGTCTGGGTCTGGAGTCAGGGTCTGGGGTCAGGGTCAGGAGCCCGTGTCTGGAAGAGTCGGGGTCTGGAGTCGAGGTCTGGATTCAGGATCTGGAGTCGGGGCCTGGAGTCAGTGTCTGAAGTGGGGGCCTGGAGGATTCACTGTCTGGAATCGGGGTCCAAGGCCGGGGTCTGGATTCAGGGTGTGGTGTCCGGGTCTGGAGTCGGGGCTGGAGGTGTCGGGTTCTGGCGTCGGGGTCTGGAGTCGCAGTCCGGAGTCGGGGTCTGGAGTCGTGGTCTGGAGGAGTCGGCGTCTGGAGTTGGGATCTGGAATCAGGGTCTGGATTTGGGGTCTGGAGTCGGGGACTGGAGTCGGGGTCTGGAGTCAGAGTCTGGAGGAGTCGGGGTCTGGAGTCGGGGTCTGGAGTCGAGGTCTGCAGACCGGATCTGGAGTCGGGATCTGGAGTAGTCATGGCCTGCAGTCGGGGTCTGGAGTTGGGTTCTGGAGTTGGGGTCTGGCGTCGGAGTCTGGAGTCAGTGTCTGGAGTCTGGGTCTGGAGTCGGGATCTGGCGTCGGGTTCTGGCGTCGGGGTCAGGAGTCGGGGGCTGGAGCAGTCGGGGTCTGGAGTCAGGGACTGGAGTCGGAGTCTGGAGTCGGGGTCTGGAGTCGGCATCCAGCGTCGGGGTCTGGAGGAGTCGGCATCTGGAGGAGTCGGGGTATGGAGCCTCGGTCGGGAGTCGGGGTCTGGAGTCGGGGTCTGGAGGAGTAGGTGTCAGCAGTCCGTGTCCAGAGCTGGGCTCTGGATTCGGGTCTGAAGTCAGGGTCTGGAGTAAGGATCTGGTGGAGTCAGGGCCTGGAGTTGGGGTCTAGAGACGGGATCTGGTGTCGGGGTCTGGAGTCGGCGTCCAAATTCATGGTCCAGAGTCGGGGTCTGTAAGCGTCAAGGTCCGGTGTTGAGGTCTGGAGTCTTGGTCTGGAGTCGGGGTCTGGATTAAGGGTCCGGAGTCGGGGTCTGGAAGAGTGGAGGTCTGGTGTCAGGGTTTGGAGTCGGGGTAGGAAGTCGGGGTCTGGAGAAGGGGTCTGGAGGAGTCGGTTTCAGCAGTCGGTCTCTGGATTTGTGGTCTGGAGTCAGGATAAGGAGTCGGGGTCCGGAGTCGGGCTCCGGTGTCGGGCTCTGGAGTAAGGGTCTGGTCGACCTCTGGTGTTGGGGTCTTGATTCGGGGTCTAGAGTTGGCATCTGGAGTCAGGGTCTGGATTCGGGGCTGGAGTCGGTGTCTGGAGTCTGGGTCTGGAGTCTGGGTCTGGAGTCGGGATCCGGAGTCGGGTTCTGGCATCGGTGTCAGGAGTCGGGGTCTGGAACAGTGTGGGTCAGGAGTCAGGGACTGGAGTCTGGATCCGGCATCGGGGTCTGGAGTCGGAGTCTGGAGGAGTCGGGGTCTGGAGTCGAGGTCTGCAGACCTGGTCTAGAGTCGGGATCTGGAGTAGTCGTGGCCTGGAGTCGGGGTCTGGAGTCGGGTTCTGGAGTTGGGTTCCGGAGTCGGGGTCTGGCGTCGGGGTCTGGAGCCAGGGTCTGGAGTGGGTGCCTGGAGGATTCGCTGTCTGGAGTCAGGGTCTGGCGTCGAGGTCTGGAGTTGGGGTCTGGAGTAGGGGTCTGGAGTCAAGGTCTGTGGTCAGGGTATGGAGTCGGCATATGGAATCGGGGCTGGAGGAGTCGGGTTCTGGAGACGGGTTCTGGAGTCGGGGTCTGGAGTCGGGGTCTGGAGTCGGGGTCTGGAGTCGGGGTCTGGAGTTGGGGTCTGGAGTCGGGGTCTGGAAGAGTCGGGGTCTGGAAGAGTCGGGGTCTGGAGTCGAAGTCTGGAGTCGTGGTCTGGAGTCTGGGTCTGGAGTCATGGTCTGGAGGAGTCGGCGTCTGGATTTGGAATCTGGAGTCAGGGTCTGGATTCGGAGTAAGGATTCGGGGTCTGGAGTCAGGGTCTGGACTCATGGTCTGTAGTCGGTGTCCGGAGTCGGGCTACGGAGTCAGGCTCTGTAGCCATGGGCTTCAGGAGTCGGAGTCTGGAGCCAGGATCCGGTGTCCCGGTCTGGATGAGTCGAGCTCTGGTGTTGCGGTCCGGTGTCGGATTCTAGAGTTGGCATCTGGAGTCGGGGTCTGGAGTCGGTGTCTGGAGAAGTCGATGTCTGGTGTCGGGGTCTGGAGTCGGGGTCTAGAGTTGGCATCTGGAGTCTGAGTCTGGAGTTGGGGCAGGAGGAGTTGGGGTCTGGAGTCGGGGTCTGGAAGAGTCGGGATCTGGAGTCGCGGTCTGGAGTCATGGTCTGGAGTCGGGATCTGGAGTCAGGGTCCGGATTCGGGGTCTGGAGTCAGGGTCTGGATTGGGAGTACGGCGTCGGGGTCTGGAGTTGGGGCTGGAGGAGTCGGGTTCTGGTGTCGGGGTCTGGAGTCGGGGTCTGGTGTTGGGTTCAGGAGCCGGGGTCTGGATGAGTTGGGGTCTGGAGTCGGGGTCTGGAGTCATGGTCTGGAGGAGTCGGCGTCTGAAGTCGGTATCTGGAGTCAGGGTCTGGATTTGGTTTCTGGAGTCGGGGACTGGATTCGGGGTCTGGAGTCAGAGTCTGGAGGAGTCGGGGTCTGGAATCGGGGTCTGGAGTCGGGGTCTGGAGTCGGGGTCTAGATTCGGAGTAAGGAGTCGGCGTCTGGAGTCGGGCTCCGGTGTCGGGCTCTGGAGTAAGGTTCTGGAGGAGTCGGGGTCTGGAGCCGGGATCCGGTGTCCGTTTTGGATGAGTCGACCTGTGGTGTTGGGGTCTGGATTCGGGGTCTAGAGTTGGCATCTGGAGTTGGGGTCTGGATTTGGGGTCTGGCATCGGGGTCTGGAGGAGTAGGTGTCAGCAGTCGGTGTCCTGAGCTGGTCTCTGGATTCGGGTCTGGAGTCAGGGTCTGGATTAAGGGTCTTGTGGAGTCAGGGTCTGGAGTCGGGGTCTGGAGCCTGGTTTTGGCGTCGGGGTCTGGAGTCGGCATCCCAAGTCGTGGTTAGGAGTCGGGGTCTGTCAGAGTCGAGGTCTGGTGTTGGGGTCTGGAGTCGGTGTCTGGAGTCTCGGTCTTGAGTCGGGGTCTGGATTCAGGGTCTAGAGTTGGGGTCTGGAAGAGTAGAGGTCTGGTGTCAGGGTCTGGAGTCAGGGTATGAAGTCGGGGTCTGGAGACGGGGTCTGGAGACGGGGTCTGGAGATGGGGTCTGGATGAGTCGGTGTCAGCAGTCAGTGTCTGGAATTGGGGTCTGGTGTCGGGGTCTGGAGTCGGGACCTGGAGTCAGGGTCTGGAGTGGGGGCCTGGAGGATTTGCTGTCTGGAGTCGGGGTCTGGCGAAGGTCTGGAGTCGGTGTCTGGAGTCAAGATCTGTGGTCAGGGTATGGAGTCGGCATCTGGAGTCGGGGCTGGAGGAGTCGGGTTCTGGAGACGGGTTCTGGAGTCGGGGTCTTGAGTCGGCATCTGGAGTCGGGGTCAGGAGTCGGGGTCTGGAAGAGTCGGGGTCTGGAGTCGCGATATGGAGTCATGGTCTGGAGTTGGGGTCTGGAGTAGTCGGTATCTGGAGTCGGTATCTGGAGTCAGGGTTTGGATTCGGGGTCTGGAGTCGGGGACTGGAGTCGGGGTCTGGAGTCGGAGACTGGAGGAGTCGGAGTCTGGAGTCCGGGTCTGGATTCGAGTTCTGGATTCGGGGTCTGGAGTCGGGGTCTGGAGTCGGGGACTGGAGTCGGGGTCTGGAGTCGGAGTCTGGAGGAGTTGAGGTCTGGAGTCGGTGTCTGGAGTCGTGGTCTGGAGGAGTCGGCGTCTGGAGTCGGGATCGGGAGTCAGGTTCTGGATTCGGGGTCTGGAGTTGGGGACTGGAGTTGGGGTCTGGAATCATAGTCTGGAGGAGTCGGGGTCTGGAGTCAGCGTCTGGATTCGGAGTAAGGAGTTGGGGTCTGGAGTCGGTGTCCGGAGTCAGTCTCCAGAGTCGGGTTCTGGAGTCAGGGTCTGGGGGAGTCGGGGTCTGGAGCCGGGAACGGTGTCCGGGTCTGGATGAGTCGAGCTCTGGTGTCGGGGTCTGGAGTTGGGGACTAGAGTTGGCATCCAGAGTCGGGGTCTGGAGTCGGTGTCTGGAGGAGTCGAGGTCTGTAGTCGGGGTCTGGAGTCGATGTCTGGAGTCGCGGTCTGGAGTCGGAGTCTGGAGGCGGTGTCAGGAGGTGGTGTGTGGAGTCGGGGTCAGGAGTCGTGGTCTGGAAGAGTCGGGGTCTGGAGTCAGGTTCTGGAGGAATCGTGGCCTGGAATCAGGGTCTGGAGTCAGGATCTGGAGTCGGGGTCAGGAGCCGTGGTCTGGAAGCATCGGGGTCTGGAGTTGGGGTCTGGAGTCAGGGTCTGGACTCGGGGTCTGGAGTCGGTATCCGGAGTCGGGCTCCGGAGTTGGCCTCTGGAGTCAGGGTCTGGAGGAGTCAGGGGTCTGGAGCCGGGATCCGGTGTCCGGGTCTGGATAAGTTGAGCTCTGGTGTCGCGGTCTGGAGTCGGGGTCTGGAGTCGGTGTCTGGAGGAGTCGAGATCTGGTGTCAGGGTCTGGAGTCGATGTCTGGAGTTGCGGTCTCCAGTCAGCATCTGGAGGCGGACTCTGGATTCGGGATTGGAGTCAGGTTCTGGAGTAAGAGTCTGGTGGAGTCGGGGTCTGGAGTCGGGGTCTGGAGTTGCGGTCTAGAGCTGGCGTCTGGCGTCGGGGTCTGGAGTCGGTGTCCAAATTTGTGGTCCGGAGTCGGGGTCTGTAAGAGTCGAGTTCTGGTGTCGGGGTCTGGAGTCGGGGTCTGGGTTTGGGGTCAGGAGCCAGGGTCCGGAAGAGTCGGGGTCTGGAGTCACGGTCTGGAGTCGGTGTCTGGAGTCAGAGTCTCGAGTCAGTGTCCGGACTCTGGGTCTGGAGTCGGGATCTGGCGTCGGGTTCTGGTGTCGGGGTCAGGAGTCGGGGTCTGGAGCAGTCGGGGTCTGGAGTCAGGGACTGGAGTCAGAGGCTGGAGTCAGGGTTTGGAGTCAGGATCCGGTGTCTTGGTCAGGAGTCGGGGTCTGGAGGGGTCGGCATCAGGAGGAGTCGGGGTATGGAGCCGGGCTCTGGAGTCGGGGTCTGGCGTCGGGGTCTGGAGTCGGCGTCCAAATTCGTAGTCCGGAGTCGGGGTCTGTAAGAGTCGAGGTCTGGTGTCAGGGTCTGGAGTCGGAATCTAGTGTCTCAGTCTGGAGTTGAGGTCTGGATTCAGGGTCTAGAGTCGTGGTCTGGAACAGTAGAGGTCTGGTGACAGGGTCTGGAGTCGGGGTATGAAGTCGGGGTATGGAGTCGGGGTCTGGAGTCGGGGTCTGGAAGAGTCGGGGTCTGGAGTCGGATTCGGGAGTCATGGTCTGGAGTCGGGGACTGGAGTCATGGTCTGGAGGAGTCGGCAACTGGAGTCAGGATCTGGAGTCAGGGTCTGGACTCAGAGTAAGGAGTCAGGGTCTGGAGTCAGGGCATAGACTCGGGGTCTGGAGTCGGGTGTCCAGAGCCGGTCTCCGGAGTAGGGCTCTGTAGTCAGGGTCTGGAGGAGTCGGGGTCTGGAGTCGGGGTCTGGATTCAGGGTCTGGAGTCGGGGTCTGGATTCGGAGTAAGGCGTCGGGGTCCAGAGTCGAGCTCCGGTGTCGGAGTCTGGAAGAAGGGTCTGGAGGAGTCGGGGTCTGGAGCCGGATCCGGAGACCATTCTGGATGAGTCGACCTCTGGTGTCGATGTCTGGAGTCAGGGTGTAGAGTTGGCATCTGGAGTCGGTGTCTGGAGTTATGGTCTGGAGGAGTCAGCGTCTGGAATCGGGATCTGGAGTCAGGGTCTGGATTCGGAGTAAGGAGCTGCGGTCTGGAGTCAGCGTCTGGACTCGGGGTCTGGAGTCGGTTTCAGGAGTCGGGTTCCAGAGTCGGGCTCTGGAGTCAGGGTCTGGAGGAGTCGGGGTCTGGAGTTGGCATCTGGAGTCAGGGTCTGGAGTCAGGGTCTGGAAGAGTCGAGGTCTGGTGTCGGGGTCTGGAGTAGATGTCTGGAGTCACGGTCTGCAGTTGGAGTCTGGAGGCAGGGTCTGGAGTCGATGTCTGGAGTTGCAGTCTGGAGTCGGAGTCTGGAGGCGGGGTGTGGAGGCGGTGTGTGGAGTCGGGGTCTGGAGATGGGGTCAGGAGTCGGTTTCTGGAGGAGTCGTGGCCTGGAATCAGGGTCTGGAGTAGGTGTCTGGAGTCATGGTCAGGAGTCGGGGTCTGGAAGAATCGGGGTCTGGATTCGGGGTTTTGAGTTGGGGACTGGAGTCGGCGTCTGGAGTCGAATTCTGGAGGAGTCGTAGTCTGGAGCAGTCAGGGTCTGGAGTTGGTGTCTGGAGTTGGTGTCCGGAGTCTGGCTCTGGAGACAGGGTCTGGAGGAGTCAGGTTCTGGAGCCGGGATCCGGTGTCCCACTCTGGATGAGTCGAGCTCTGGTGTCGCGGTCTGGAGTTGGGGTCTAGAGTTAGCATCTGGAGTCGGGGTCTGGAGTCAGTGTCTGGAGGGTTCAAAGTCTGGTGTCAGGGTCTGGAGTCGATGTCTGGAGTCGCGGTCTGGATTCGGCGTCTGGAGGCGGGGTCTGGAGACAGGGTCTGGAGTCGGGATCTGGCGGAGTCGTGGCCTGGGGTCATGGTCTGGAGTCGCGGTCTGGAGTCGGGGTCTAGAGTCGGAGTCTGGAGTCGGTGTCTGTAGTCTGGGTCTGGAGTCGGGATCCGGCGTCAGGTTCTGGAGTCGGGGTCAGGAGTCGGGGTCTGGAGCAGTTGGGGTCTGGAGTCGGGGACTGGAGTCAGAGTCTGGAGTCAGGGTCTGGAGACGGGGTCTGGAGTCGGCATCCGGCATCGGTGTCAGGAGTCGGGGTCTGGAGGAGTCCGCGTCTGGAGGAGTCGGGGTATGGAGCCAGGGTCTGGAGTCAGAGTCTGGAGTCGGGGTCTGGAGGAGTAGTTGTCAGCAGTCGGTGTCCGGAGCCTGGCTCTGGATTCGGGTCTGGAGTCAGGGTCTGGAGTAAGGGTCTGGTGGAGTCGGGGTCTGGAGTCGGGGTCTTGAGTTTGGGTCTAGAACCGGGATCTGGCATCAGGGTCTGGAGTCGGCGTCCAAATTCATGGTCCAGAGTCGGGGTCTGTAAGAGTCGAGGTCTGGTGTCGGTGTCTGGAGTCTTGGTCTGGAGTCGGGGTCTGGATTAATGGTCTAGAGTCAGAGTCTGGAAGAATTGAGGTCTGGTATCAGGGTCTGGAGTCGGGGTAGGAAGTCGGGGTCTGGAGAAGGGGTCTGGAGATGGGGTCTGGAGGAGTAGGTTTCAGCAGTCGGTGTCTGGAGTCGGGGTCTGGAGTCAGGATCTGGAGTTGGGGCCTGGAGTCAGCGTCTGGAGTGGGGGCCTCGAGGATTCACTGTCTGGAATCGGGGTCCGCAGCCAGGGTCTGGAGTCAGGGTCTGGCGTCCGGGTCTGGAGTTGGGGTCTGGGGGTTGGGGTCTGGGGTCGGGGTCAAGAGCCGGGGTCTGGAAGAGTCGGGGTCTGGAGTCGGGGTCTGGAGTCGTGGTCTGGAGTCGGGGTCTGGAGTCGTGGTCTGGAGGAGTCGGCGTCTGGAGCCGGGATCAGGAGTCAGGGTCTGGATTTGGGGTTTGTAGTCGGGGTCTGGAGTTGGAGTCTGGAGGAGTCGGGGTCTGGAGTCGGGGTCTGGAGTCGAGGTCTGCAGACCGGGTCTGGAGTCGGGATCTGGAGTAGTCGTGGCCTGGAGTCGGGGTCTGGAGTCGGGGTCTGGAGTCGGGGTCCGGAGTCGGAGTCTGGAGGAGTCAGAGTCTGTAGTCAGGTTCTGGAGTCAGGTTCTGGAGTCAAGTTCTGGAGTCAGGTTCTGGAGTCAAGTTCTGGAGTCGGGGTCTGGAGTCGGAGTAAGTAGTCGGGGTCTGGAGTCAGGGTCTGGACTCGGGGTCTGGATTTGGTGTCCGGAGTCGGGCTCCGGAGTCGGGCTCTGGAGTAAAGGTCTGGAGGAGTCGGGGTCTGGAGCCCGGATCCGGTGTCCAGGTCTGGATGAGGCAACCTCTGGTATTGGGGTCTGGAGTCGGGGTCTAGAGTTGGCAACTGGAGTTGGGGTCTGGTGTCAGTGTCTGGAGGAGTCGAGGTCTGGTGTCGGTATCTGGAGTCGATGTCTGGAGTCGCGGTCTGGAGTCGGGGTCTGGAGTCGGGGTCTGGAGGTGTCAGCATCTGGAGGAGTTGGAGTATGGAGCCGGGGTCTGTGTCATGGTCTGGAGTCGGGGTCTGGAGGAGTAGGTGTCAGCAGTCGGTGTCCGGTTTCGGGCTTTGGATTCGGGTCTGGAGTCGGGGTCTGGCGTTGGGGTCTGGAGTCGGCGTCCAATTTCGTGGTCCACAGTCGTGGTCTGAAAGAGTCGAGGTCTGGTGTCGGAGTCTGGAGTCGTGGTCTATAGTCGCGGTCTGCCGTTGTCGTCTGGAGGCGGTGTGTGGAGTCAGGGTCTGGAGTCCGGTTCTGGAGGAGTCGTAGCCTGGAGTCGGGGTCTGGAATCGGGGTCTGGAGTCGGGTTCTGGAGACGAGGTGAGGAAGATTCGGCGTCGGGTGTTGGGGTCTGGAGTTGGGGTCTAGAGTCGGCATCTGTAGTCGGGGTCTGGAGTCAGTGTATGGAGTAGTCGAGGTCTGATGTCGGGGTCTGGATTCGGGGTTGGGAGTCGCGGTCTGGAGGCGGCATCTGGAGGCGGGGTCTGGAGGCGGTGTGTGGAGTCGGGGACTGGAGGAGTCGGGTTCTCGAGTCGGGGTCTGGTGCCGGGGTCTGGAGTCCGGGTCTGGAGGAGTCGGGGTCTGGATATGGGGTCTAGAGTTAGGGTTAGGAGTTGGGGTCTGGAGTCGGGGAGTGGTGTCAGGGTCAGGAGTCGGGGTCTGGATTCAGGGTCTGGAGGAGTCGAGGTCTTGTGTCGGGCCCAGGTGTCGGTGTCTGGAGTCCGGGTCTGGAGTCGGGTCTGGGGGAGTTGGGATCTGAAGTCAGGGTATGGAGTCGGTGTCTTGAGTCGGTATCTGGAGTTGGTATCCGGCGTCGGGGCCAGGAGTCAGGGTCTGGATGAGTCAGCGTCTGGAGGAGTCGGGGTATGGAGCCGGGGTCTGGAGTCGGGGTATGGAGGAGTAGGTGTCAGCAGTTGGTCTCCGGAGTCGGGCTCTGGATTCGGGTCTGGAGTCGGGGTCTGGAGTAAGGGTCTGGCGGAATCGGGGTCTGGAGTTGGTGTCTGGAGTTGGGATCTAGAGCAGGGGTCTGGCGTCGGTGGCTGGAGTCAGCATCAAAATTTGTGGTCCGGAGTCGGGGTCTGAAAGTGTCGAGGTCTGGTGTCAGGGTCTGGACTCGGGGTCTGGAGTCTCGGTCTGGAGTCGGGGTCTGGATTCGGGGTCTGTAAGAGTCGAGGTCTGGAGTCGGTATCTGGAGTCGGGCTCCAGAGTCAGGGTCTGGAGGAGTTGGGATCTGGAGTCATGGTCTGGAGCCGGGGTCTGGAGTCAGGGTCTTGCATCGGGGTCTGGAGTCGGCGTCCAATTTCGTGGTCCGGAGTCGTGGTCTGTAAGAGTCGACGTCTGGTGTCGGAGTCTGGAGTCGGGGTCTATAGTCGCGATCCGCCATTGGCGTCTGGAGGCAGGGTCTGGAGGCGGTCTGGAGGGGGGCCTGGAGGATTCGCTGTCTGGTGTCAGGGTCTGGCGTCGAGGTCTGGTGTCGGGGTCTGGAGTCAAGGTCTGTGGTAGGGGCATGGAGTCGGGGTCTGGAGTCAGGGCTGGAGGAGTCGGGTTCTGGAGACGGATTCTGGAGTCAGGGTCTTGAGTCGGGGTCTGGAGTCGGTGTTTTGAGTCGTGGTCTGGAGGAGTCGGCATCTGGAGTCGGGATCTGGAGTCAGGGTCTGGATTCGGGGTCTGGAGTCGGGGACTGGAGTTGGGGTCTGGAGTAGGGATCTGGAGTCGGAGTCAGGAGTCAGGGTCTGGAGTCAGGGTCTGGAGTCAAGTTCTGGAGTCAGAGTCTGGTGTCGGGGTCTGGAGTCGGGGTCTGGAGTCGGGGTCTGGATTCAGTGTAAGTAGTCGGGTTCTGGAGTCAGGGTCTGGACTCGGGGTCTGGAGTCAGTGTCCGGAGTCGGGCTGTGGAGTAAGGGTCTGGAGGAGTCGGGATCTGGAGCCGGGATCCGGTGTCCACGTCTGGATGAATCAACCTCTGGTATCAGGGTCTGGAGTCGGGGTCTAGAGTTGGCATCTGGAGTTGGGGTCTGGAGTCGGTGTCTGGAGGAGTCGAGGTCTGGTGTCGGTATCTGGAGTCGATGTCTGGAGTTGCGGTCTGGAGGAGTCAGCGTCTGGAGGAGTCGGGGTATGGAGCTGGGGTCTGAGTCGGGGTCTGGAGTCGGGGTTTGGAAGAGTAGGTGTTAGCAGTCGGTGTCCGGTTTCGGGTCTGGAGCCGGGGACTGGAGTCGGGGTCTGGCGTCGGGGTCTAGAGTCGGCGTCCAATTTCGTGGTCCGGAGTCGTGGTCTGTAAGAGTCGAGGTCTATAGTCGTGGTCTGCCGTTGACGTCTGGAGGCGGAGTCTGGAGGTGGTGTGTGGAGTCCGGGTCTGGAGTCAGATTCTGGAGGAGTCGTAGCCTGGAGTCGGGGTCTGGAATCGGGGTCTGGAGTCGGTTTCTGGAGACGAGGTCTGGAGGATTCGGGGTCTGGTGTCGGGGTCTGGAGTCGGGGTCTGGAGGAGTCAAGGTCTGGTGTCGGGGTCTGGAGTCGGGGTCTGGAGGCAGTGTGTGGAGTCGGGGTCTGGAGTCCGGGTCTGGAGTCGGGTTCTGGAGACGAGGTCTGGAGGAGTCGGGGTCTGGTGTCGGGGTCTGGAGTCGGGGTCTAGAGTCAGTTTCTGGTGTCGGGGTCTGCATTCGGGGTCTGGAGTCGCGGTCTGGAGTCAGCATCTGGAGCCGGGGTCTGGTGTCGGGGTCTGGAGTCGGGGCGTGGAGCAGCATCTGGAGTCAGGGTCTGGGGTCGGTGTATGGAATCGGGGTCTGGAGTCGGGGTCTGGCAGAGTCGGGGTCTGGATTCGGATTCTGGAGTCGCGGTCTGGAGTCATGGTCCGGAGTCGGGGTCTGGAGTAGTCAGCGTCTGGAGTCCGGATCTGGAGTCAGGGTCTGCATTCGGGGTCTGGAGTCGGGGAATGGAGTCGGGGTCTGGAGTTGGGGTCTGGAGTCTGGGTCTGGAGGAGTTGGGGTCTGGAGTCGGGGTCTGGAGTTGGGGTCTGGATTCGGGGTCTGGAATCGGTGTCCGGAGTCGGGCTCCAGAGTCGGGCTCTGGAGTCATTGTCTGGAGGAGTTGGGGTCTGGAGCCAGGATCCGGTGTCCGGGTCTGGATGAGTCGAGCTCTGCTGTCGCGGTCTGGAGTCGGCGTCTAGTGTTGGCATCTGGGGTTGGTGTCTGGAGGAGTCGAGGTCTGGTGTCAGGGTATGGAGTCGATGTCTGGAGTTGCGGTCTGCAGTCGGTGTCTGGAGGAGGGGTCTGGAGGCGGTGTGTGGAGTCGGAGTCTGGAGATGGGGTCTGGAGTCGGGTTCTGGAGGAGTTGTGGCCTGGAGTCGGGGTCTGGAGTCGGCATCTGGAGTCTGTGTCTGGAGTCTGGGTCTGGAGTTGGGATCTGGCGTTGGGTTCTGGCGTCGGTGTCAGGAGTCGGAGTCTGGAGCAGTGGGTGCCTGGAGTCAGGGACTGTCATCGGAGTCTGGAGCCGGGATCCAGTGTCCGGGTCTGGATGAGTCGAGGTCTGCTGCCGGCGTCTGGAGGAGTCGGGGGCTGGATTCGGGATCTGCAGTCGGGGTCTGGAGTCGGGGACTGGAGTCGGGATCTGTAGTCGGAGTCTGGAGGAGTAATGGTCTGGAGTCGTGGTCTGGAGTCGGAGTCTGGAGTCGGGGTCTGGAGTTGGGGTCTGGGGTCGGGGTCTGGAGGAGTAGCTGTGAGCAGTCGGTGTCCGGAGTTGGGCTCTGGATTCGGGTCTGGTTTCGCGGTCAGGAGTCAGGGTCTGGTGGAGTCAGGGTCTGGAGCCGGGGTCTAGAGTCGGGGTCTGGAGTTGGGGTCTGGCGTTCGGGTCTGGAGTCGGGTTCAGGAGTCGGGGTCAGGAGTCTGGGTCTAAAGTTGGGGTCTGGAGTTGAGGTCTGTGTTCGGGGTCTGGAGTCGGTGTCTGGAGTCCTGGTCTGGAGGAGTCGGGGTGTGGAGTCGGGGTTTGGAGTCGGTGTCTGGAGTAAGGGTCTGGTAGAGTCGGGGTCTGGAGTTGGGATCTAGAGCAGGGGTCTGGAGTCGTGGTCTGGTGTCAGTGTCTGGAGTCAGCGTCCAAATTCGTGGTCAGGAGTCGGGGTCTGTAAGTGTCGAGGTTGGTGTCAGGGTCTGGAGTCGGGGTCTGGAGTCTCAGTCTGGAGTCAGGGTCTGGATTCGGGGTCTGAAGTCGGGGTCTGGAAGAGTCTAGGTCTGGAGTAATGGTCTGGAGTTGGAGTATGAAGTCAGGGCCTAGAGTCGGTATCCGGATTCAGGCTCTGGCGTCGAGCTCTGGAGTCAGGGTCTGGAGGAGTCGGGATCTGGAGTCGTGGTCTGGAGCCAGGGTCTGGAGTCGGGGTCTAGAGTCGGCATCTGGAGCCGGGGTCTGGGGTCGGTGTCTGGAGGAGTCAAGGTCTGGTGTAGGGGTCTGGAGTCGGGGTCTGGAGTCACGGTCTGGAGTTGGTGTCTGGAGGTGGGGTCTGGAGGCAGTGTGTGGAGTCGGGGTCTGGAGTCCGTGTCTGAAGTCGGGTACTGGAGGAGTCATTGCCTGGAGTCGGGGTCTGGAATCGGGGTCTGGAGTCGGGTTCAGGAGACGAGGTCTGGAGGAGTCGGGGTCTGGTGTCACGGTCTGGAGTCGGGGTCTAGAGTCGATATCTGGAGTCAGGGTCTGGAGTCAGTGTCTGGAGTAGTCAAAGCCTGGTGTCGGGATCTGGATTCAGGGTCTGAAGTCGCGGTCTGGAGTCGGCATCTGGAGGCGGGGTCTGGTGGCGGTGTGTGGAGTCGGGGTCTGGAGTCGGGTTCAGGTGGAGTTGGGGCCTGGAGTCGGGGTGTGGAATCGGGGTATGCAGTTGGGGTCTGGAGTCGGGGTCTGGAGACGGGGTCTGGAGTCAGGATCTGGTGTTGGGGTCTCGCGTCGGGCTCAGAAGTTGGTATCTGGAGGTGTCGGAGTCTGGAGCCGGTGTCTGGTGTCGGGGTCTTGAGTCGGAGCCTGGAGCGGCATCTGGAATAAGGGTCTGGGGTGGGTGCCAACAGGATTCGGTGTCTGGAGTCAGAATCCAGAGCCGGGGTCTGGCGTCAGGGTCAGGAGTCGGGGTCTGGAGGAGTCGGCAACTTGGAGAGTCGGAGTTTGGAGTCGGGGTGTGGAGTCGGGGTCTGGAGTCGGGGCTGGAGGAGTCAGGTTCTGCAGTCGGCATCTGGAGTCGGGGTTTGGAGGAGTCAGGGTCGGGATTCGGGGACTGGAGTCGGGGACTGGAGTCGGGGACTGGAGTCGGGGACTGGAGTCGGGGACTGGAGTTGGGTCTAGAGCCGGGGTCTGGCGTTGGCGTCTGGAGTCGGGTTCAGGAGTCCGGGTCAGGAGTCGGGGTCTAAAGTTGGGGTCTGGAGTTGAGGTCTGTGTTCGGGGTCTGGAGTCGGTGTCTGGAGTCCTGGGCTGGAGGAGTCGGGGTCTGGAGTCGGGGTCTGGAGTCAGGGTCTGGAGTCAGGGTCTGGAGTCAGGGTCTGGAGTCAGGGTCTGGAGTCAGGGTCTGGAGTCAGGGTCTGGAATCAGGGTCCGGAGGATTCGATGTCTGGAGTCGGGATCTGGTGTCAGGGTCTGGATTCGGGGTCTGGAGTTGGGGACTGAAGTCGAGGTTTGGAGTCTGGATCTGGCGTCGGGATCTGGCGTCGGGGTCAGGAGTCGGGGTCTGGAGGATTCCGCGCCTGCAGAAGTCGGGGTCTGGAGTCAGGGTGTGGAGCCAGGGTCTGGAGATGGGGCTGAAGGAGTCGGGTTCTGGAGTCGGTGTCTGGAGGAGTTGGGGTCTGGAGGAGTCAGGGTCTGGATTTGGGGTCTGGAGTCGGGGTATGAATCCGGGGTCTGGAGTCGCTGTCCGAAGTCGGGCTCTGGAGTCGGGCTCTGGAGTCAGGGTCTGGAGGAGTCGGGATCTGGAGTCGTGGTCTGGAGCCAGGATCCAGTGTCCGGGTCTGGATGAGTCGAGGTCTGGTGCTGGGGTCTGCAGTCGGGGTCTAGAGTCGGCATCTGGAGTCGGGGTCTGGAGTCGGTGTCTGGTGGAGTCAAGGTCTGGAGTTGGGGTCTGGAGTCACGGAGTGGAGTCGGGGTCAGGAGTCGGGGTCTGGAGTCGGGGTCTGGGGGAGTTGGGGTCTGACGTCAGGGTCTGGAGCGGTGGTCTGGAGTTGGGGTCTGGAGTCGGGGTCTGGAGTCAGGGTCTGGAGTCGGGGTCTGGAGGAGTCACGATCTGGATTCAGGGTCTGGAGTCGTGGACTGGAGTCAGGGTCTGGAGTCGGGGTCTGGATTCGGGGTCTGGAAGAGTCGAGGTCTGGTGTCGGGGTCTGGAGTCAGGGTCTGTATTCAGAGTAGGGAGTCCAGGTCTGGTGTTGGGGTCTGGAGTCAGGGTCTGGAGTCGGGGTCAGGTGTCAGGGTCTGGATTAGTCGGCATCTGGAGGAGTCAGGGTATGGAGCCGGGGTCTGGAGTCGGTGTCTGGAGGAGTAGGTGTCAGCAGTTGGTCTCCGGAGTCGGGCTCTGGATTCGGGCCTGGAGTCGGGGTCTGGAGTTGGGATCTAGAGCAGGGGTCTGGAGTCATGGTCTGGTGTCGGTGTCTGGAGTCAGCGTCCAAATTCGTGGTCCGGAGTCGGGGTCTGTCAGTGTCGAGTTCTGGTGTCGAGGTCTGGAGTCGGGGTCTGGAGTCATGGATTGGAGTCGGCGTCTGGAGTTGCGGTCTGGAGTCAGGGTCTGGAGTCAGGGTCTGGAGTCGGGGTCTGGATGAGTTGGCGTCTGGAGTCGTGGTCTGGAGACGGGATCTGGAGACGGGATCTGGAGTCGGGGTCTGGCATTGGGGTCAGGAGTCGGGGTCAGGAGCCGGGGTCTGGAGGAGTCAGCGTCTGGAAGTGTTGGATTCTGGAGTCTGGGACTGGAGTCGGAGTCTGGAGTCAGGGTCTGGAGTCGGGGTCGCGAGTCGGGATCCGGCGTCGGGGTCTGGAGTCAGGGTCTGGAGGAATCGGCGTCTGGAGGAGTCAGGGTATGGAGCCGGGGTCTGGAGTCGGAGTCTGGAGTCGGGGTCTGGAAGAGTAGGTGTCAGCAGTCGGTGTCCGGAGTCAGGCTCTGGATTCGGGTCTGGAGTCGGGGTCTGGAGTCAGGGTCTGGAGGATTCCGCGCCTGGAGAAGTCGGGGTCTGGAGTCAGGGTGTGGAGTCAGCGTCTGGAGACGGGGCTGAAGGAGTCGGGTTCTGGAGTCGGGGTCTGGAGGAGTCAGGGTCTGGATTTGGGGTCTGGAGTTGGGGTATGAAGCCGGGGTCTGGAGTCGCTATCCGAAGTCGGGCTCTGGAGTCGGGCTCTGGAGTCGGGGTCTGGAGGAGTCGGGATCTGGAGTCATGGTCTGGAGCCGGGATCCAGTATCCGGGTCTGGATGAGTCGAGGTCTGGTGCCGGGGTCTGGAGTCGGGGTCTAGAGTCAGCATCTGGAGTCGGGGTCTGGAGTCGGTGTCTGGAGGAGTCAAGGTCTGGTGTCGGGGGCTGGAGTCGGTGTCTGGAGGAGTCACGATCTGGATTCGGGGTCTGGAGTCATGGACTGGAGTCGGGTTCTGGAGTTGGGGTCTGGAGTCGGGGTCTGGAAGAGTCGAGGTCTGGTGTCGGTGTCTGGAGTCGGGGTCTGTATTCAGAGTAGGGAGTCCAGGTCTGGAGTTGGGGTCTGGAGTCGGGGTCTGGAGTCGGGGTCAGGAGTCGGGGTCAGGTGTCGGGGTCTGGATTAGTCAGCATCTGGAGGAGTCGGGGTATGGAGCTGGGGTCTGGAGTCGGGGTCTGGAGGAGTAGGTGTCAGCATTTGGTCTCCGGAGTCGGGGTCTGGATTCGGGTCTGGAGTCGGGGTCTGGAGTTGGGATCTAGAGCAGGGGTCTGGAGTCATGGTCTGGCGTCGGTGTCTGGAGTCAGCGTCCAAATTCGTGGTCCAGAGTTGGGGTCTGTAAGTGTCGAGGTCTGGTGTCGGGGTCTGGAGTCATGGATTGGAGTCGGCGTCTGGAGTTGCGGTCTGGAGTCAGGGTCTGGAGTCAGGGTCTGGAGTCAGGGTCTGGAGTCGGGGTCTGGAGTCGGGGTCTGGAGTCGGGGTCTGGAGTCGGGGTCTGGATGAGTTGGCGTCTGGAGTCGTGATCTGGAGATGGGATCTTGAGACGGGATCTGGAGTCGGGGTCTGGCGTTGGGGTCAGGAGTCAGGGTCAGGAGTCAGGGTCTGGAGGAGTCGGCGTCTGGAAGTGTTGGATTCTGGAGTCTGGGACTGGAGTCGGAGTCTGGAGTCGGGGTCTGGAGTCGGGGTCGCGAGTCCGGATCCGGCGTCGGGGTCAGGAGTCGTGGTCTGGAGGAATCGGCATCTGGAGGAGTCAGGGTATGGAGCCGGGGTCTAAATTTGGAGTCTGGAGTCGGGGTCTGGAGGAGTAGGTGTCAGCAGTCGGTGTCCGGAGTCAGGCTCTGGATTCGGGTCTGGAGTCAGGGTCTGGAGTCAGGGACTGGTGGAGTCGGGGTCTGGAGTCGGGGTCTGGAGTTGGGGTCTGGAGTCGGGGCCTGGCGTCGGGGTCTGGAGTTGCGTTCCAAATTCGTGGTCCTGAGTCGGCGACTATAAGAGTCGAGGTCTGGTGTCGGGGTCTGGTTTCGGGGTCTGGAGTCGTGGTCAGGAGTCGGGGTCTAGAGTTGGGGTCTGGAGTCAAGGTCTGTGTTCGGGGTCTGGAGTCGGTGTCTCGAGTCGGGACCTGGAGCGGCATCTGGAGTCAGGGTCTGGGGTGGGTGCTGGCAGGATTCGGTGTCTGGAGTCAGAATCCAGAGCCAGTGTCTGGCGTCGGGGACAGGAGTCGGGGTCTGGAGGAGTCAGGGTCTGGATTCGGGGTCTGGAATCGGGGACTGGAGTCAGGGTCTGTTGTGGGAGTCTGCAGGAGTCGTGGTCTGGAGTCGGAGTCTGGAGTCAGAGTCTGGAGTCGGCGTCTGGAGGAGTTGGTTTCTGCAGTCGGGGCCTGGAGTCGGGGTCTGGAGGCAGTGTGTGGAGTCAGGGTCTGGAGTCAGTGTCTGGAGTAGTCGAAGTCTGGTGTCGGGGTCTGGAGTCGGGGTCTGAAGTCGCGGTCTGGAGTAGGCATCTGGAGGCACGCTCTGGAGGCAGTGTTTGGAGTTGGGGTCTGGAGTCCAGTTCTGGTGGAGTCGGGGCCTGGAGTTGGGGTCTGGAATCGGGGTCTGGAGTCGGGGTCTGGAGTCAGGGTCTGGAGTCGGGGTCTGGATTCGGGGTCTGGAAGAGTCGAGGTCTGGTGTCGGGGTCTGGAGTCAGGGTCTGTATTCAGAGTAGGGAGTCCAGGTCTGGTGTTGGGGTCTGGAGTCAGGGTCTGGAGTCGGGGTCAGGTGTCAGGGTCTGGATTAGTCGGCATCTGGAGGAGTCAGGGTATGGAGCCGGGGTCTGGAGTCGGTGTCTGGAGGAGTAGGTGTCAGCAGTTGGTCTCCGGAGTCGGGCTCTGGATTCGGGCCTGGAGTCGGGGTCTGGAGTTGGGATCTAGAGCAGGGGTCTGGAGTCATGGTCTGGTGTCGGTGTCTGGAGTCAGCGTCCAAATTCGTGGTCCGGAGTCGGGGTCTGTCAGTGTCGAGTTCTGGTGTCGAGGTCTGGAGTCGGGGTCTGGAGTCATGGATTGGAGTCGGCGTCTGGAGTTGCGGTCTGGAGTCAGGGTCTGGAGTCAGGGCTGGAGTCGGGGTCTGGATGAGTTGGCGTCTGGAGTCGTGGTCTGGAGACGGGATCTGGAGACGGGATCTGGAGTCGGGGTCTGGCATTGGGGTCAGGAGTCGGGGTCAGGAGCCGGGGTCTGGAGGAGTCAGCGTCTGGAAGTGTTGGATTCTGGAGTCTGGGACTGGAGTCGGAGTCTGGAGTCAGGGTCTGGAGTCGGGGTCGCGAGTCGGGATCCGGCGTCGGGGTCTGGAGTCAGGGTCTGGAGGAATCGGCGTCTGGAGGAGTCAGGGTATGGAGCCGGGGTCTGGAGTCGGAGTCTGGAGTCGGGGTCTGGAAGAGTAGGTGTCAGCAGTCGGTGTCCGGAGTCAGGCTCTGGATTCGGGTCTGGAGTCGGGGTCTGGAGTCAGGGTCTGGAGGATTCCGCGCCTGGAGAAGTCGGGGTCTGGAGTCAGGGTGTGGAGTCAGCGTCTGGAGACGGGGCTGAAGGAGTCGGGTTCTGGAGTCGGGGTCTGGAGGAGTCAGGGTCTGGATTTGGGGTCTGGAGTTGGGGTATGAAGCCGGGGTCTGGAGTCGCTATCCGAAGTCGGGCTCTGGAGTCGGGCTCTGGAGTCGGGGTCTGGAGGAGTCGGGATCTGGAGTCATGGTCTGGAGCCGGGATCCAGTATCCGGGTCTGGATGAGTCGAGGTCTGGTGCCGGGGTCTGGAGTCGGGGTCTAGAGTCAGCATCTGGAGTCGGGGTCTGGAGTCGGTGTCTGGAGGAGTCAAGGTCTGGTGTCGGGGGCTGGAGT